>NC_060188.1:88522692-88525192 GCF_021184085.1 Oncorhynchus gorbuscha | reverse complement strand
CCGTCGTTCCCTAACCCTAACCCTGTCCACACACACACCATCGTTCCCTAACCCTGTCCACACACACACCGTCGTTCCCTAACCCTAACCCTGTCCACACACACACCATCGTTCCTTAACCCTGTCCAATACACACACCATCGTTCCCTAACCCTAACCCTATCCACACACACCATCGTTCCCTAACCCTGTCCACACACACACCGTCGTTCCTTAACCCTGTCCACACACACCATCGTTCCCTAACCCTGTCCACACACACCATCGTTCCCTAACCCTGTCTACACACACACACCATCGTTCCCTAACCCTGTCTACACACACACCATCGTTCCCTAACCCTGTCTACACACACACCATCGTTCCTTATCCCTGTCTACACACACACCATCGTTCCCTAACCCTGTCTACACACACACCATCGTTCCCTAACCCTGTCTACACACACACCATCGTTCCCTAACCTTGTCTACACACACACCATCGTTCCTTAATCCTGTCCACACACACCATCGTTCCTTAACCCTGTCCACACACACCATCGTTCCTTAACCCTGTCCACACACACCATCGTTCCTTAACCCTGTCCACACACACCATCGTTCCCTAACCCTGTCCACACACACCATCGTTCCCTAACCCTGTCCACACACACCATCGTTCCCTAACCCTGTCCACACACACCATCGTTCCTTAACCCTGTCCACACACACCATCGTTCCTTAACCCTGTCCACACACACCATCGTTCCTTAACCCTGTCCACACACACACCATCGTTCCCTAACCCTGTCCACACACACCATCGTTCCCTAACCCTAACCCTGTCCACACACACCATCGTTCCCTAACCCTGTCCACACACACACCATCGTTCCCTAACCCTGTCCACACACACCATCGTTCCCTAACCCTGTCCACACACACACCATCGTTCCCTAACCCTGTCCACACACACCATCGTTCCCTAACCCTGTCCACACACACCATCGTTCCCTAACCCTGTCCACACACACCATCGTTCCCTAACCCTAACCCTATCCACACACACCATCGTTCCCTAACCCTGTCCACACAACACCTGTTCCCTAACCCTGTCCACACACACCATCGTTCCCTAACCCTGTCCACACACACCATCGTTCCCTAACCCTGTCCACACACACCATCGTTCCCTAACCCTAACCCTGTCCACACACACCATCGTTCCCTAACCCTGTCCACACACACACCATCGTTTCCTAACCCTGTCCACACACACCATCGTTTCCTAACCCTGCTGCTGTCCACACACACCATCGTTTCCTAACCCTGCTCCTGTTCTCCGCGGGGGCTGGTTGCAGCTGTGTGTTATTGTGCTCCTATTTGACCAGTCAGCCACCCAGAAGTGTCTCTTTGTAGCTAATGATGAGCCCCCGTGAACACAGCTTCCGTTGAGTTGAGCAGAGTGGAGTAGATGCACAGAAACACACACACACACACAGAAACACACGCACAGAAAACACACACACACACACAGAAACACACACAGAAACACAAACACACACACAGAAACACACACAGAAACACACACACAGAAACACACACACGGAAACACACACACAGAAACACACGCACAGAAACACATACACACACACAGAAACACACAGAAACACATTCTGACACACATAAACACACAAAACACATAGAAACACAGAAAACACAGAAAACACACAGAAACACACAGAAACACACAGAAACACATACTGACACACAGAAACACACAGAAACACATACTGACACACAGAAACACACAGAAACACATACTGACACACAGAAATACACAGAAACACACACAGAATCACACAGAAACACACAGAAACACATACTGACACACAGAAATACACAGAAACACACAGAAACACATACTGACGCACAGAAATACACAGAAACACATACTGATGCACAGAAACACACACACAGAAACACACAGAAACACACAGAAACACACACACAGAAACACACAGAAACACACACACAGGGAAACACAGAAACACACAGAAACACACACACAGAAACACACAGAAACACACAGAAACACACAGAAAAACACACAGAAACACACAGAAAACACAGAAACACACACACAGAAACACATACTGACACACAGAAACACACACACAGAAACACATTCTGACACACAGAAACACACAGAAACACATACTGGCACACAGAAACACACACACAGGGAAACACAGAAACACCCACCCCTCCCCCCTCCTCTTCCTCCTCTTGTCCCTCTCCCGGGCTGTTAGGTCGTTAGTGGAGGTGTTTGCAGACAAGCAGTGGGAAGTAGCACCTGATGTCTTTGTTGCTAGGGCCCGAGCACCCCGTCTAGCGACTGTCACCGCGGCAGCACGCCGAGATGGAGTGTGACCCTGTTGCTAGACAACCAACTGTGAACGTGTCGATCGGTGTCTCTGGAACTTCCACCACGCCAGGGTGAATACCCGTTAAGAGCT
>NC_060188.1:88500192-88520192 GCF_021184085.1 Oncorhynchus gorbuscha | reverse complement strand
AACACCGGACTCCTCTAGCGAACAGAGTTCAGATTCCCTTTGTGGTAGCCTACTGAACAGAGTTCAGATTCCCTTTGTGGTAGCCTACTGAACAGAGTTCAGATTCCCTTTGTGGTAGCCTACTGAACAGAGTTCAGATTCCCTTTGTGGTAGCCTACTGAACAGAGTTCAGATTCCCTTTGTGGTAGCCTACTGAACAGAGTTCAGATTGAACAGAGTTCCTTTGTGGTAGCCTACTGAACAGAGTTCAGATTCCCTTTGTGGTAGCCTACTGAACAGAGTTCAGATTCCCTTTGTGGTAGTCTACTGAACAGAGTTCAGATTCCCTTTGTGGTAGCCTACTGAACAGAGTTCAGATTCCCTTTGTGGTAGTCTACTGAACAGCGTTCAGATTCCCTTTGTGGTAGCCTACTGAACAGAGTTCAGATTCCCTTTGTGGTAGCCTACTGAACAGAGTTCAGATTCCCTTTGTGGTAGCCTACTGAACAGAGTTCAGATTCCCTTTGTGGTAGCCTACTGAACAGAGTTCAGATTCCCTTTGTGGTAGCCTGCTGAACAGAGTTCAGATTCACTTTGTGGTAGCCTACTGAACAGAGTTCAGATTCCCTTTGTGGTAGTCTACTGAACAGCGTTAAGATTCCCTTTGTCAGATTATTTTGCTTTTAGTGTTGATTAGGAACCGTGTGTAAAAAGCCAATACTTGTGAGCTGGTCATGTTGATTAGGGGCCGTGTCTAAAAAGCCAATACTTGTGAGCTGGTCATGTTGATTAGGGGCCGTGTCTAAAAAGCCAATACTTGTGAGCTGGTCATGTTGATTAGGAACCGTGTCTAAAAAGCCAATACTTGTGAGCTGGTCATGTTGATTAGGGGCCGTGTCTAAAAAGCCAATACTTGTGAGCTGGTCATGTTGATTAGGAACCGTGTCTAAAAAGCCAATACTTGTGAGCTGGTCATGTTGATTAGGGGCCGTGTCTAAAAAGCCAATACTTGTGAGCTGGTCATGTTGATTAGGAACCGTGTCTAAAAAGCCAATACTTGTGAGCTGGCCATGTTGATTAGGAACCGTGTCTAAAAAGCCAATACTTGTGAGCTGGTCATGTTGATTAGGGACCGTGTCTAAAAAGCCAATACTTGTGAGCTGGTCATGTTGATTAGGAACCGTGTCTAAAAAGCCAATACTTGTGAGCTGGTCATGTTGATTAGGGACCGTGTCTAAAAAGCCAATACTTGTGAGCTGGTCATGTTGATTAGGAACCGTGTCTAAAAAGCCAATACTTGTGAGCTGGCCATGTTGATTAGGAACCGTGTCTAAAAAGCCAATACTTGTGAGCTGGCCATGTTGATTAGGAACCGTGTCTAAAAAGCCAATACTTGTGAGCTGGTCATGTTGATTAGGAACCGTGTCTAAAAAGCCAATACTTGTGAGCTGGTCATGTTGATTAGGGGCCGTGTCTAAAAAGCCAATACTTGTGAGCTGGTCATGTTGATTAGGGGCCGTGTCTAAAAAGCCAATACTTGTGAGCTGGCCCTAGTGATTGGACCTGTTTGAGAGGTGACAAGCGTTCCTTTACTATAGAGACTAAAGTTAGGGGTCATGTGCTAAGAAAAACATTATAGACAATTATCTCCATTCTGCACTATACATGTAAGGGAATAAACATACAGACAATCTGTGCTAATTCCACAAAACAAAACTATACTTATCAGTATGAATCTTTTATTTCTGTTTTGTAAATACCTTTTCAGAGGAATGGGCGGCAGGGTAGCCTAGTGTTTAGAGCGTTGGACTAGTAACCGGAAGTTTGCAAGTTCAAACCCCCGAGCTGACATGGTACAAAACTGTCGCTCTGCCCCTGAACAGGCAGTTAACCCACTGTTCCCAGGCCGTCATTGAAAATAAGAATTTGTTCTTAACTGACTTGCCTAGTTAAAGAAAGAAAAAACTGAACCAGGTATGATCCATAATGTTTGTCTAAGCACATGTGCTCATGAAGCCAACACTCTACCTGGTGAGACAAAACCAGCTTCCTGACGAGGAGCTGTTCATTGGCCAGGACACCCGCACGCACCTACATAGGAGGCCAAGGCAAGCTGGATCTGCAGACCTATGCAGATGTCAGGAACGTATGTTCTTCCACATGTTGCAGACATTTCCATTTGGAGATGTGTCCCTCCAGCATGCAGTGGTTGCAACATGCAGTGGTCCTGACATGCAGTGGTCCTGACATGCAGTGGTCGCAACATGCAGTGGTCCTGACATGCAGTGGTCGCTGACATGCAGTGGTCCAAACATGCAGTGGTCGCTGACATGCAGTGGTCGCAACATGCAGTGGTCGCTGACATGCAGTGGTCGCAACATGCAGTGGTCGCTGACATGCAGTGGTCGCTGACATGCAGTGGTCGCTGACGTGCAGTGGTCCTGACATGCAGTGGTCGCTGACATGCAGTGGTCCTGACATGCAGTGGTCGCAACATGCAGTGGTCGCTGACATGCAGTGGTCCAAACATGCAGTGGTCCTGACATGCAGTGGTCGCTGACATGCAGTGGTCGCTGACATGCAGTGGTCCAAACATGCAGTGGTCGCTGACATGCAGTGGTCCAAACATGCAGTGGTCGCTGACATGCAGTGGTCGCTGACATGCAGTGGTCCAAACATGCAGTGGTCCTGACATGCAGTGGTCGCTGACATGCAGTGGTCCAAACATGCAGTGGTCCTGACATGCAGTGGTCCTGACATGCAGTGGTCCAAACATGCAGTGGTCCTGACATGCAGTGGTCCTGACATGCAGTGGTCCAAACATGCAGTGGTCGCTGACATGCAGTGGTCCAAACATGCAGTGGTCCAAACATGCAGTGGTCCTGACATGCAGTGGTCGCTGACATGCAGTGGTCGCAACATGCAGTGGTCGCAACATGCAGTGGTCGCTGACATTGCCAACAAGCAGACTGCAAAGTTTTCATCCCTTAACTTTTTCATGGCACGCTTTTCCTGCATTCTTCCAGAGGGAGCCTCTGTTGATCTGGTGGAAGATGAGTTTAGACTCTATCAGGCAACAACCTTTGAGTCTGGTCAAAATGCGAACGGATCTGGAGAGAAACCGGCAATGAAAAGGGGGGAGCAGCCTGGTCTACTCCCACCTTTCGGCTGTGATGCTGGGGACATGGTCATATTCCACAACAATGCAGACTGCGAGAGAATATTCAGTCTCTTTTCCAAGAACAAAACCCAGTACAGAGCCTCCTTCAGTACAGACATGCTGAGGACTCTCATTACCAAGGATTCAATGATTGCCAGAGGAACTGTTTGCCACAGAGAAGTCTATCCTGATGCCCTGCTGCGTAAGACTAAATCTGCTAGCTACCAGGAAAATCTGTCTAGGAAATGATTTCCTGAATATTTGAAGGTCTCCAGAAGATTTGTTCTCACCCACTGTTTCCTATTATCACAGTTTTTAGCTTACTTCATGAGTCCATATTGGTTATTTCATAGTTTGATGTCTTCACCATTATTCTACAATGTAAAGAATAAATAAAAACCCTGGAATGAGTAGGTGTGTACAAACTTTTGACTGGTACTGTACATAGACTTGGAATCACTGGCCACTTTAATTATGGAACACTAGTCATTTTAATAATGTTTCCATACTGCTTTACTCATCTCGTATGTATATACTGTATTCTATTCTACTGTATTTTAGTCAATGTCACTCCGACTGTCACATTCTGACCTTAGTTCCTTTTTTATGTCTTTGTGTTAGTAAAGTCAGGGCGTGGGTTGGGGTGGGTAGTCTATGTTCCTTTTTCTATGTTGTATTTCTGTGTTTGGCCTGGTATGGTTCTCAATCAGACGCAGCTGTCGATTGTTGTTTCTGATTGAGAATCATACTTAGGCAGCCTGGTTGTCTCTGATTGAGAACCATACTTAGGCAGCCTGGTTGTCTCTGATTGAGAACCATACTTAGGTAGCCTGGTTGTCTCTGATTGAGAATCATACTTAGGTAGCCTGGTTGTGTCATGCAGGTGAAAGAGGACCCAAAAGCGACTTGGCGAAAACAGAGTCTTTAATTCAGTAAAGTAAATACAAACAAAAAACACAACTTTCACTCGAAATGACGAGGACAAACTGGAGACTCGATCTTGAACAGCAGGTGAACAGCAGGTTGCCTCGGGAAGGCACTTGAACCAGACAGACTCAGACACCTGCTCACCACGCAGCATCTGAGGAAAACACGACACGACAGGGCGATACACAAACACAGCACGGTGAATTCTAGACAAGGAACCGACAGGACAGGAACGGAACACAAAGGAAGAAATAGGGACTCTAATCAGGGGAAAGGATCGGGAACAGGTGTGGGAAGACTAAATGATTGATTAGGGGAATAGGAACAGCTGGGAGCAGGAACGGAACGATAGAGAGAAGAGAGAGCGAGAGAGTGAGAGAGGGAGGGGGAGAGAGAGGGATAGAAAGAGGGAAAGAACCTAATAAGACCAGCAGAGGGAAACGAATAGAATGGGAAGCACAGGGACAAGACAAGATAATAAATGACAAAACATGACAGTACCCCCCCACTCACCGAGCGCCTCCTGGCGCACTCGAGGAGGAATCCTGGCGGCAACGGAGGAAATCATCAATGAGTGAACGGTCCAGCACGTCCCGAGACGGAACCCAACTCCTCTCCTCAGGACCGTAACCCTCCCAATCCACTAAGTATTGGTGACCCCGTCCCCGAGAACGCATGTCCATGATCTTATGTACCTTGTAAATAGGTGCGCTCTCGACAAGGACGGGAGGGGGAGGGAAGACGAACGGGGGTGCGAAGAAAGGGCTTAACACAGGAGACATGGAAGACAGGATGGACGCGACGAAGATGTCGCGGAAGAAGCAGTCGCACAGCGACAGGATTGACGACCTGGGAGACACGGAACGGACCAATGAACCGCGGAGTCAACTTACGAGAAGCTGTCGTAAGAGGAAGGTTGCGAGTGGAAAGCCACACTCTCTGGCCGCAACAATACCTTGGACTCTTAATCCTGCGTTTATTGGCGGCTCTCACAGTCTGTGCCCTGTAACGGCAAAGTGCAGACCTCACCCTCCTCCAGGTGCGCTCACAACGTTGGACAAACGCTTGAGCGGAGGGAACGCTGGACTCGGCAAGCTGGGATGAGAACAGAGGAGGCTGGTAACCCAGACTACTCTGAAACGGAGATAACCCGGTAGCAGACGAAGGAAGCGAATTGTGAGCGTATTCTGCCCAGGGGAGCTGTTCTGCCCAAGACGCAGGGTTTCTGAAAGAAAGGCTGCGTAGTATGCGACCAATCGTCTGATTGGCCCTCTCTGCTTGACCGTTAGACTGGGGATGAAACCCGGAAGAGAGACTGACGGACGCACCAATCAAACGACAGAACTCCCTCCAAAACTGTGACGTGAATTGCGGGCCTCTGTCTGAAACGGCATCTAACGGGAGGCCATGAATTCTGAATACATTCTCGATAATGATTTGTGCCGTCTCCTTAGCGGAAGGAAGTTTAGCGAGGGGAATGAAATGTGCCGCCTTAGAGAACCTATCGACAACCGTAAGAATCACAGTCTTCCCCGCAGACAAAGGCAGACCGGTAATGAAGTCTAGGGCGATGTGAGACCATGGTCGAGAAGGAATGGGGAGCGGTCTGAGACGACCGACAGGAGGAGAGTTACCCGACTTAGTCTGCGCGCAGTCCGAACAAGCAGCCACGAAACGGCGCGTGTCACGCTCCTGAGTCGGCCACCAAAAGCGCTGGCGAATAGACGCAAGAGTGCCTCGAACACCGGGATGACCAGCTAACTTGGCAGAGTGAGCCCACTGAAGAACAGCCAGACGAGTGGAAACAGGAACGAAAAGGAGGTTACTAGGACAAGCGCGCGGCGACGCAGTGTGCGTGAGTGCTTGCTTAACCTGTCTTTCAATTCCCCAGACTGTTAACCCGACAACACGCCCATAAGGAAGAATCCCCTCGGGATCAGTAGAAGCCACAGAAGAACTAAACAGACGGGATAAGGCATCAGGCTTGGTGTTCTTGCTACCCGGACGGTAAGAAATCACAAACTCGAAACGAGCGAAAAACAACGCCCAACGAGCTTGACGGGCATTAAGTCGTTTGGCAGAACGGATGTACTCAAGGTTCTTATGGTCTGTCCAAACGACAAAAGGAACGGTCGCCCCCTCAAACCACTGTCGCCATTCGCCTAGGGCTAAGCGGATGGCGAGCAGTTCACGGTTACCCACATCATAGTTGAGCTCAGATGGCGACAGGCGATGAGAAAAATAAGCGCAAGGATGAACCTTATCGTCAGACTGGAAGCGCTGGGATAGAATGGCTCCCACGCCTACCTCTGAAGCGTCAACCTCGACAATGAATTGTCTAGTGACGTCAGGAGTAACGAGGATAGGAGCGGACGTAAAACGTTCTTTTAGAAGATCAAAAGCTCCCTGGGCGGAACCGGACCACTTAAAACACGTCTTGACAGAAGTAAGAGCTGTGAGAGGGGCAGCAACTTGACCGAAATTACGAATGAAACGCCGATAGAAATTAGCGAAACCTAAAAAGCGCTGCAACTCGACACGTGACCTTGGAACGGGCCAATCACTGACAGCTTGGACCTTAGCGGAATCCATCTGAATGCCTTCAGCGGAAATAACGGAACCGAGAAAAGTAACGGAGGAGACATGAAAAGAGCACTTCTCAGACTTTACGTAGAGACAATTCTCTAAAAGGCGCTGTAGAACACGTCGAACGTGCTGAACATGAATCTCGAGTGACGGAGAAAAAATCAGGATATCGTCAAGATAGACAAAAACAAAGATGTTCAGCATGTCTCTCAGAACATCATTAACTAATGCCTGAAAAACAGCTGGCGCATTGGCGAGACCAAACGGCAGAACCCGGTACTCAAAATGCCCTAACGGAGTGTTAAACGCCGTTTTCCACTCGTCCCCCTCTCTGATGCGCACGAGATGGTAAGCGTTACGAAGGTCCAACTTAGTAAAGCACCTGGCTCCCTGCAGAATCTCGAAGGCTGATGACATAAGGGAAGCGGATAACTATTCTTAACCGTTATGTCATTCAGCCTCGATAATCCACGCAGGGGCGCAGAGTACCGTCCTTCTTCTTAACAAAAAAGAACCCCGCCCCGGCCGGAGAGGAAGAAGGCACTATGGTACCGGCGTCAAGAGACACAGACAAATAATCCTCGAGAGCCTTACGTTCGGGAGCCGACAGAGAGTATAGTCTACCCCGAGGAGGAGTGGTCCCCGGAAGGAGATCAATACTACAATCATAGGACCGGTGAGGAGGAAGGGAGTTGGCTCGGGACCGACTGAAGACCGTGCGCAGATCATGATATTCCTCCGGCACTCCTGTCAAATCGCCAGGTTCCTCCTGAGAAGTAGGGACAGAAGAAACGGGAGGGATGGCAGACATTAAACACTTCACATGACAAGAAACGTTCCAGGATAGGATAGAATTACTAGACCAATTAATAGAAGGATTATGACATACTAGCCAGGGATGACCCAAAACAACAGGTGTAAACGGTGAACGAAAAATCAAAAAGAAATAGTCTCACTGTGGTTACCAGATACTGTGAGGGTTAAAGGTAGTGTCTCAAATCTGATACTGGGAAGATGACTACCATCTAAGGCGAACATGGGCGTAGGCTTCTCTAACTCTCTGAAAGGAATGTCATGTTTCCGAACCCATGCTTCGTCCATGAAACAACCCTCAGCCCCAGAGTCTATCAAGGCACTACATGTAGCACCCGAACCGGTCCAGCGTAGATGGACCGACAAAGTAGTACAGGATCTTGATGGAGAGACTTGAGTAGTTGCGCTCACCTGTAGCCCTCCGCTTACAGATGAGCTCTGGCTTTTACTGGACATGAATTAACAAAATGTCCAGCAACTCCGCAATAGAGGCACAGGCGGTTGGTGATCCTCCGTTCCCTCTCCTTAGTCGAGATGCGAATCCCTCCCAGCTGCATGGGCTCAGACTCTGAGCCAGAGGAGGGAGATGGTTGCGATGCGGAGCAGGGAAACACCGTTGATGCGAGCTCTCTTCCACGAGCCCGGTGACGAAGATCTACCCGTCGTTCTATGCGGATGGCGAGAGCAATCAAAGAGTCCACATCTGAAGGAACCTCCCGGGAGAGAATCTCATCCTTAACCACTGCGTGGAGTCCCTCCAGAAAACGAGCGAGCAGCGCCGGCTCGTTCCACTCACTAGAGGCAGCAAGAGTGCGAAACTCAATAGAATAATCCGTTATGGACCGTTCACCTTGGCATAAGGAAGCCAGGGCCCTAGAAGCCTCCCTACCAAAAACTGAACGGTCAAAAACCCGAATCATCTCCTCTTTAAAGTTCTGGAACTTGTTAGAGCAATCAGCCCTTGCCTCCCAGATAGCTGTGCCCCATTCTCGAGCCCGGCCAGTAAGGAGTGAAATGACGTAAGCAACCCGAGCTCTCTCTCTAGAGTATGTGTTGGGTTGGAGAGAGAACACAATCTCACACTGCGTGAGAAAGGAGCGGCACTCAGTGGGCTGCCCGGAGTAGCAAGGTGGGTTATTAACCCTAGGTTCTGGAGGCTCGGCAGGCCAGGAAGTAACAGGTGGCACGAGACGTAGACTCTGGAACTGTCCAGAGAGGTCGGAAACCTGAGCGGCCAGGTTCTCCACGGCATGGCGAGCAGCAGACAATTCCTGCTCGTGTCTGCCGAGCATGGCTCCTTGGATCTCGACGGCAGTGTAACGAGCGTCTGAAGTCGCTGGGTCCATTCCTTGGTCGGTTCCTTCTGTCATGCAGGTGAAAGAGGACCCAAAAGCGACTTGGCGAAAACAGAGTCTTTAATCCAGTAAAGTAAATACAAACAAAAAACACAACTTTCACTCGAAATGACGAGGACAAACTGGAGACTCGATCTTGAACAGCAGGTGAACAGCAGGTTGCCTCGGGAAGGCACTTGAACCAGACAGACTCAGACACCTGCTCACCACGCAGCATCTGAGGAAAACACGACACGACAGGGCGATACACAAACACAGCACGGTGAATTCTAGACAAGGAACCGACAGGACAGGAACGGAACACAAAGGAAGAAATAGGGACTCTAATCAGGGGAAAGGATCGGGAACAGGTGTGGGAAGACTAAATGATTGATTAGGGGAATAGGAACAGCTGGGAGCAGGAACGGAACGATAGAGAGAAGAGAGAGCGAGAGAGTGAGAGAGGGAGGGGGAGAGAGAGGGATAGAAAGAGGGAAAGAACCTAATAAGACCAGCAGAGGGAAACGAATAGAATGGGAAGCACAGGGACAAGACAAGATAATAAATGACAAAACATGACAGGTTGTCTCTGATTGAGAACCATACTTAGGTAGCCTGGTTGTCTCTGATTGAGAACCATACTTAGGTAGCCTGGTTGTCTCTGATTGAGAATCATACTTAGGTAGCCTGGTTGTCTCTGATTGAGAATCATACTTAGGTAGCCTGGTTGTCTCTGATTGAGAATCATACTTAGGTAGCCTGCTTTCCCCATTTTGGTTGTGGGTGATTGTTTTCTGTTTTGTGTCTGCACCAGACAGAACTGTTTGGGTTTCATTTCAGTCTCTTGTTGTTTTTGTCATTCAGTGTTCTGTTCTATTGAATAATCATGAACACTCACCACGCTGCGTCTTGGTCCTCACCTTCTTCCACCAACGAAAACCGTTACACCGACATTGCTTGATCTAAAATGTAGATATTTCTTAATTCCATTTTTGTACTTTTAGATTTGTGTGTATTGTGAATTGTTAGATACTACTGCACTGTTGGAACTAGGAACACAAGCATTTCGCTACACCCACAATAACATCTGCTAAATATGTGTATGTAACCAATTCGATTTGATATTAATGAAGTCCAACTCCTTGTAGAATACATTGTATTATCTGCAATAACACTTAAGACTTGATAACACTTGATGAATACCTGATAATACAATGATGGGCTCCTGAATAGCACAGCGGTCTACGGCACTGCATCTCAGTGCCAGAGGCTTCACTACAGACCCTGATTCGATTCCAGGATGTATCACAGCCGGCCGTGATTGGGAGTCCCATAAGGCGGCGCACAATTGGCCCAGCGTCGTTGGAGTAGGCCGTCATAGTAAATAAGAACTTGTCCTTAACTGACTTGCCTAGTTAAATAAAGGTTAAATAAAGGTTAAATTAGGTTTAATAAAATGTGAAGTACCTCAGTTGTTTTGCAGTATTTTATATGTGCTCATTTATGGTGAGCCAAGTTAGCGTGTGAGCAACTCCACATCACATGATCATAAATACAATAGAATGCAGTAATACTTTTCTTCCTTCCAGGACTTTCTTCCTGTTACCATGGCATTACTTCTCATTGCAGCTGTGTCATGGGTAACTCGGTGTTTGTGGTCACCCTGTGTCTGTCGCTCACCAAGCTTGTTCCGCTAGCAGCTCTGTGGTCAAGTCCGTCAGAAGTGAGAGACTGGTTCATTGGTTGTTGTTTCGTTTATGTTTTTTGTCGCTTGGTGTTGGATGATGGGTTTCCCCCTGATATAGAGTCATACCATTACAGACAACAAAAGGTTTGGTAATAATTTACTGTAGCTGGTGTTAGCTACCTTCACCACATTTACCCAAAAATATTCATGTTCCAGTTTGACTTCATGATCCTTTCTGCGGTGAAGAGTGTTGCTAGCCGACATACACACGACACACACACGCACGCACGCACGTACGCACGCACGCACGCACGCACGCACGCACGCACGCACGCACACACACACACACACACACACACACACACACACACACACACACACACACACACACACACACAGATGCACAGACACACACACAGATGCACAGACACACAGACACACAGACACACACACACAGACACACAGACACACACACACACACACTTGCCATAAATATCCTCATTGTGTGAAAATTATCACGTGTCAATTGTTTCTTAGCTTGATGACGTTAGTGCCTGATTGAAATTGACTGTAAACGTGAATAAATATGTAATGAAATATATTATCGATTGTTTTGCGCTTTTGTTGGTGCAGGCTAGCTAGCTATTGTCGGGTAACTTAGCAACTGGGTGGAATGGTGAGAGTTAGCTGTGCTTGTTTACATGACAGCTGGCAGCTCCCCAGGAGGACTGCTGTACAGGTCTCTGTGCCAGTTAAAGAAGAAGTGAGACTTTGCAGGTAAAAAATGTAAATACTAATACTGCTTGACAATTGCAATGATGAATGTTATTTTGTGTGTATTATGTTGTGTGTGTGAATAAAATACCCTGCTACTGGATATACTCACGCCTCTGGCCAAACAATACATTGACTTACAGTGCCATTCGAAGAAGTGATATTTTGCAGGGTTTGAAATTAAATATGTATGGTTTTGTCAATCTGTACTTGCACGTTTCGATTTGAACCAAACAGCCAATTTTAACACTCCCTCACTTTTAAATGATTCAAATAAAGTTTTCCTTTGTTTGAGTGTTTGTTCTATTTCAGGTTAATTTTGCTGAAGTCTTTTATCTCTGTCTTATTAGTGTGACTGAGTAGATAGAGAATCAACTAGAATTCTGGACTGTTTGTCTCCTTTACCCACTCTCCTTCTGTATAATTGTCTTTAGTATTTTAACACCCTATTCCCACAGGACTAGTATTACTGTGGAACGTCGGTTATGTGATCTTTATCCCAGAGTGTCCATTTTCCCAGTGGGTGATTCAGACGGGATCAGTTTTACCAAACTGCCCCTGTAAATATATATTTTTTCTTCATTCAGAATGGACCGTTACGATGGAATTCTCTTCTAGGTGTGAGGACATTTCACCTGTCTAGGGATATAGTCTAATATTGTCCTAATGGCCTTCAGCTCTGAGAAAGACTAAACGATAATTCATATCAATAATGACCATGAACTGTAACCTATGCAGACATTTATTTAACTGACACATTTGACAATTTATCAATGTATTATTACAATATCATCCCACTTTTAAAAGAGAAATAAGACACTAGAGAAGTTGATTTGTGACAAAACAGATCACTCATCTGTAGGCTACCAAAAAAACAGATCACTCATCTGTAGGCTACCAAAACAGATCACTTTGTAGGCTACCAAAACAGATCACTCATCTGTAGGCTACCAAAAAAACATATCACTCATCTGTAGGCTACCAAAAAAACAGATCACTCATCTGTAGGCTACCAAAACAGATCACTCATCTGTAGGCTACCAAAACAGATCACTCATCTGTAGGCTACCAAAAAAACATATCACTCATCTGTAGGCTACCAAAAAAACAGATCACTCACCTGTAGGCTACCAAAACAGATCACTCATCTGTAGGCTACCAAAAAAACATATCACTCATCTGTAGGCTACCAAAACGGATCACTCATCTGTAGGCTACTCCCACCCATCTACCCATCAGTCACTCCCTCATCACTACCGTCAAAGACCTGCAGGAACACATTAAGAAACTGAAGATCAAGGCACCAGGGGAGGACACCGTTGACATCAAGGAGGCCTCCCCTGAGTTCCACTTCCAGACCACTGACAACATAATTATCAAGGAGGCCTCCCCTAAGTTCCACTTGCAGCTCTGTGACCTCTGTATCCTCTGTCTGCACACCAAACATTTCCTTCACAATGATCCCCAAGCCCTGGATGTCGGCTGTCGTCACAATGATCCCCAAGCCCTGGAAGTCGGCTGTCGTCACAATGATCCCCAAGCCCTGGAAGTCGGCTGTCGTCACAATGATCCCCAAGCCATGGAAGTCGGCTGTCGTCGCAATGATCCCCAAGCCCTGGAAGTTGGCTGTCCCCACAATGATCCCCAAGCCCCGGAAGTCGGCTGTCGCCTCAATGATCCCCAAGCCCTGGAAGTCGGCTGTCGCCACAATGATCCCCAAGCCCCGGAAGTCGGCTGTCGCCACAATGACCCCTAGCCCTGGAAGTCGGCTGTCATCACAATGATCCCTGAGCCCTGGAAGTCGGCTGTCGTCACAATGATCCCCAAGCCCCGGAAGTCGGCTGTCGCCTCAATGATCCCCAAGCCCTGGAAGTCGGCTGTCGCCACAATTATCCCCAAGCCCCGGAAGTCGGCTGTCGCCACAATGACCCCTAGCCCTGGAAGTCGGCTGTCATCACAATGATCCCTGAGCCCTGGAAGTCGGCTGTCGTCACAATGATCCCCAAGCCCCGGAAGTCGGCTGTCGCCACAATGATCCCCAAGCCCTGGATGTCGGCTGTCGTCACAATGATCCACAAGCCCTGGAAGTCGGCTGTCGTCACAATGATCCCCAAGCCCTGGAAGTCGGCTGTCGTCACAATGATCCCCAAGCCCTGGAATTCGGCTGTCGTCACAATGATCCCCAAGCCATGGAAGTCGGCTGTCGTCGCAATGATCCCCAAGCCCTGGAAGTTGGCTGTCCCCACAATGATCCCCAAGCCCTGGAAGTCGGCTGTCGCCTCAATGATCACCAAGCCATGGAAGTCGGCTGTCGCCACAATGATCCCCAAGCCCTGGAAGTCGGCTGTCGCCACAATGATCCCCTAGCCCTGGAAGTCGGCTGTGATCACAATGATCCCTGAGCCCTGGAAGTCGGCTGTCGTCACAATGATCCCCAAACCCTGGATGTCAGCGGTCATCACAATGATCCCCAAGCCAAGTAAGGATCCTCATCAGCCAGCCATCTACAGGTCCATCAGCGTACTGAACAACCTGGGGAAGCTGCTGGAGAGGATCCTGGCCATACCGGCTCCAGAGGCACTTCAACCACTTAGGAGCCCTCAGAGTATACCAGGCCTGCTTCAGGAAGAAGAGATCAACAAGTGACAACGTCCTGAGCCTGGTTAAAGAGGATTCAACAATAAAGAGGTGACAGTGTTCTTCAACATCAAGAAGGCATTCAACGGGCTTATGTACAAGTCAAATCAAATTGTATTTGTCACATGCGCCGAATACAACAGGTGCAGACCTTACAGTGAAATGCTTACTTACAAGCCCTTTACCAACAATGCAGTTTCAAGAAAAATAAGTGTTAAGTAAAAAATAGATAAACAACATAGTGAAAGAGCAGCAGTAAAATAACAGTAATGAGGCTATATACAGGGGGTACTGGTACAGAGCCAATGTGCGGGGGTACAGGTTAGTCGAGGTAATTGAGGTAATATGTACATGTAGGTAGAGTTAACGTGATATGCATAGATAATAAACAGAGAGTAGCGACAGCGTAAACGAGGGGGTGGGGGGACAATGCAAATAGTCTGGGATACAAGTGATGAGCTCTACAGCAGAGTCTCACAACTCAATCTCTGGTTGAAAACTGTTTTCTGCCACTCCCAAAATATAGAATTAGTAGATAATTGGCCCTCTTTCTGGGACTCACCCACAAACAGGACCAAGCCTGACCTGCTGAGGGGTGACGGACTCCATCCTAGCTAGAGGAGTGCTATCAACATAGACAGGGCTCTAACTCCTTTTGCTCCACAATGAGAGAGGGTGCAGGCCAGGTAGCAGGCTGTTCGCCAGCCTGCCAGCTTAGTGGAGTCTGCCACTAGCACAGTTAGGGTAGTCAGCTCAGCTATCCCCATTGAGACCGTGTCTGTGCCTCGATCTAGGCTGGGCAAAACTAAACATGGCGGTGTTCGCCTTAACAATCTCACTGGAATAAAGACCTCCCTCATTCCTGTCATTATTGAAATTATTGATATCTCACATCTCAAAATAGGGCTAGTCAATGTTCGATCCCTCACTTCCAAGGCAGTTATAGTCAATGAACTAATCACTGATCACAATCTTGATGTGATTGGCCTGACTGAAACATGGCTCAAGCCTGATGAATTTACTATGTTAAATGAGGCCTCTCCCCTGGTTACACCAGTGACCATATCTCCTGCGCATCCCGCAAAGGCAGAGGTCTTGCTAACATTTACCACAGCAAATGTTAATTTACAAAAAATAAAATGACAATGTTTTCGTCCTTTGAGCTTCTAGTCATAAAATCTATGCAGCCTACTCAATCACTCTTTAAAGCCACCGGGTTCCCTGAATTCCTATCGGACCTTGTAGTCATGGCAGATAATATTCACATTTTTGGCAACTTCAATATTCACATGGAAAAATCCAAAGAGCCATTCCAAAAGACTTTCTGAGCCATCATCATCTCAGTGGGTTTTGTCCAACGTGTCTCCGGACCTACTCATTGCCACGATTTTGCCACTCCTATTTGTCACATATTCAATGTAAGCCGACGAGAGTCCGTGCCTTCAGGCCTCGAGGGAAATTAAAGTAATTACGCTAATCATGAATAGTAAAGCCCCCTTTACTGCCTTAAATAGTCGACCATTCAGCCTTTTACCAACCCTTAGTAAACTTCTGGAAAGAATTATGTTTGACCAGATATAATGCTATTTCACAGTAAACAAATTGACAACAGAATTTCAGCATGCTTATAGGGATGGTGTCACGGCCGTTGAAAGAAGTGGACCAAGGTGCAACGTGGTGAGCGTACATGTTCTCTTTATTAGAAAAAAGACAGCGAACAAAACAAACACTACAAAACAAAAAGTGAAGCTAAAGGCTATGTGCCCTAAACAAAGTCAACTTCCCACAAAGACAGGTGTAAAAAGGGCAACCTAAGTATGGTTCTCAATCTGAGACAACGATAGACAGCTGTCCCTGATTGAGAACCCTGCTCAGGTGCGGGACGCAGACCCCGCTCCACCACTGGTTCACCCCACTTTGGTAGCACCTCTGGTGCGGGGACCCTCGTCGTCGACCCCGAACCGGGGACCCTCGTAGCGGGCCCCTGACCGGGCACCCACGCTGCAGGCCCCGGACTGGGCACCCTCATTGCGGGCCCCAGACTGGGCACCCTCGCTGTGGGCCCCAGACTGGGCACCCTGGTTGCGGGCCCCGGACTGGGCACCCTCGCTACGGGCCCCGGACTGGGCACCCTCGCTGCGGGCCCCGGACTGGGCACCCTGGCTGCGGGCCCTGGACTGGGCACCCTGGCTGCGGGCCCCGGACTGGGCACCCTTGCTGAAGGCTCCGGACTGGACACTCAACAAGCACATAAATTGATCATACAAATATTGTGGGGGTTGTTTTGTTAGACTTCAGTGCAGTTTTTGACATTATCTATCCAAATCTGCTGCTAGAAAAACATATGTGTTATGGCTTTACACCCCCTGCTATAATGTGGATAAAGAGTTACTTGTCTAACAGAACACAGAGGGTGTTCTTTAATGGAAGCCTCTCAAATATTATCCAGTTAGAATCAGGAATTCCCCAGGGTAGCTGTTTTGGCCCCTTCCTTTAAAAAAACATTTTTACTAACAACATGCCACTGACTTTGAGTAAAGCCAGAGTGTCGGATGGCGCTCGGAAGTCTTCCGACAAGCTTGGAAAGAGTACTATGCAATATCGAAGAGCCCTCCCTGCTGCTCGATCATCCTATTTTTCCAACCTAATTGATTAGAATAAGAACAACAAACAATTTTGATATGGTTGCAAAGCTAACTAAAAAGCAGCATTCACCAGGAGAGGATGGCTTTCACTTGAATTCATGAACTAATTCGACAAAAAGATCATGATCGTTAGAAAGCAAAATGCCCGAGCTCTGAAGCAAGCATCCAGAAAATTGGAACGGAAATGGCGCCACACCAAACTGGAAGTCTTCCGACTAGCCTGGAAAGACAGTACCGTGCAGTATCGAAGAGCCCTCCCTGCTGCTCGATCATCCTATTTTTCCAACCTAATTGAGGAGAATAAGAACAACAAACAATTTTGATATGGTTGCAAAGCTAACTAAAAAGCAGCATTCACCAGGAGAGGATGGCTTTCACTAGAATTCATGAACTAATTCGACAAAAAGATCATGATCGTTAGAAAGCGAAATGCGGTCTTTTCTTTGAATCTGCATATTTCTCCAAAGCTCCTGAGTCTGAACTGCCAGGGCTTAGGATCAACACATTTATGACACATTTATGAAAATAGTCATGGCCTCTAAACCTTCAAGCTGCGTACTGGACCCTATTCCAACTAAATTACTGAAAGAGCTACTTCCTGTGCTTGGCCCTCCTTTGTTGAACATAATAAATGGCTCCATGTCCTCCGGAAGTATACCAAACTCACTAAAAGTGGCAGTAATAAAAACTCTCATGAAAAACCAAACCTTGACCCGGAAAATGTAAAAAATTATCGGCCTATATCGAATCTCCCGTTCCTCTCAAGAATGATAGAAAAGCTGTTGCACAGCAAAACACTGCCTTCCTGAAGACAAATAATGTATACGAAAGTCTGGTTTTGGACCCCATCATAGCACTGAAATTGCACTCATGAAAGTGGTAAATTACATTTTAATGGCGTCAGACCAAGGCTCTACATCTGTCCTCGTGCTCCTAGACCTTAGTGCTGCTTTTGACACCATCGATCACCACATTCTTTTGGAGAGATTGGAAACTCTAATTGGTCGACACGGACAAGTTCTTGTCTGGTTCAGATCTTATCTGTCGGAAAGATATCAGTTTGTCCCATCCAGACTCCCTCTGCCAACCCAAAGACGTCAGAGGACAAAAATCAGTTAACCACCCAACTGAGGAACTGAATTTAACCTTGCACAATACCCTAGATGCAGTTGCACCCCTAAAATCTAAAAACATTTGTCATAAGAAACTAACTCCCTGGTATACAGAAAATACCTGAGCTCTGAAGCAAGCTTCCAGAAAATTGGAACGGAAATGGCGCCACACCAAACTGGAAGTCTTCCGACTAGCTTGGAAAGACAGTACCGTGCAGTATCGAAGAGCCCTCACTGCTACTCGATCATCCTATTTTTCCAACTTAATTGAGGAAAATAAGAACAATCCGAAATGTATTTTTATACGAAATTTTTATACTGTTGCAAAGCTAACTAAAAAGCAGCATTCCCCAAGAGAGGATGGCTTTCACTTCAGCAGTAATACATTCATGAACTTCTTTGAGGAAAATATCATGATCATTAGAAAGCAAATTACAGACTCCTCTTTAAATCTGCGTATTCTTCCAAAGCTCAGTTGTCCTGAGTCTGCACAACTCTGCCAGGACCTTGGATCAAGAGAGACACTCAAGTGTTTTAGTACTATATCTCTTGACACAATGATGAAAAGAATCATGGCCTCTAAACCTTCAAGCTGCATACCGGACCCATAATTCCAACTAAACCACTTGAAAGAGCTGCTTCCTGTGCTTAGCCCTCCTATGGTGAACATAATAAACGGCTCTCTGTCCACCGGATGTGTACCAAACTCACTAAAAGTGGCAGTAATAAAGCCTCTCTTGAAAAAGCCAAACCTTGACCGAGAAAATATTTTTTAAACTATCGGCCTATATCGAATCTTCCATTCCTCTCAATTTTTTTGAAAAAGCTGTTGCGCAGCAACTCACTGCCTTCCTGAGGACAAACAATGTATACAAAATGCTTCAGTCTGGTTTTAGACCCCATCATAGCACTGAGACTGCACTTGTGAAGGTGGTAAATGATATTTTAATGGCATCAGACCGAGCCTCTGCTTCTGTCTGTCACGCCTTGGTTATTGTATTTTGTGGTTTTGGTATATGTTTGGGTAGGCCAGGGTGTGACATGGGTTTATATGTTGTGTTTCGTATTGGGGTTTGTATTAATTGGGATTGTGTATGATTAGGGGTGTGTCTAGTTAGGCTTGGCTGCCTGAGGCGATTCTCAATTGGAGTCAGCTGCTTATCGTTGTATCTGATTGGGAACCGTATTTAGGTAGCCTGAGTTCGCGTTGTATTTTGTGGGTGTTTGTTCCGGTCTTAGTGTTGTAGTCACCAGATAGGCTGTAATAGGTTTCGTTTCGTTTGTTGTTTTCTTATACAGTTATTTCATGTACCGCGATTATTTTCATTAAAGTCATGAGTAACCTACACGCTGCATTTCGGTCTGACTCTCTTCATACAACAGACGAACGACGTTACACTGTCCTCGTACTCCTAGACCTTAGTGCTGCTTTTGATACCATCGATCACCACATTCTTTTGGAGAGATTGGAAACCCAAATTGGTCTCCTAACGGACAAATTCTGGCCTGGTTTAGATCTTATCTGTCGGAAAGATATCAGTTTGTCTCTGTGAATGGTTTGTCCTCTGACAAATCAACTGTAAATTTCGGTGTTCCTCAAGGTTCCGTTTTAGGACCACTATTGTTTTCACTATATATTTTACCCCTTGGGGATGTCATTCGACACATAATGTTAAACTTTCTATCCAAAAATGATGCAGAAACATTTATCCCTGCTTTTGTTACTTCTAGGTTAGACTACTGCAATGCTCTACTTTCCGGCTACCCGGATAAAGCACTAAATAAACATCAGTTAGTGCTAAATACGGCTGCTAGAATCCTGACTAGAACCCAACAATAAGGATCATATTACTCCAGTGCTAGTCTCTCTACACTGGCTTCCTGCAAGGGCTGATTTCAAGGTTTTACTGATAACCTACAAAGCATTACATGGGCTTGCTCCTATTTATCTCTCCGATTTGGTCCTGCCGTACATACCTACATGTATGCTACGATCACAAGACGCAGGCCTCCTTATTGTCCCAATAATTTTCGAAGCAAATAGCTGGAGGCAGGGCTTACCCCTTTAGAGCTCAATTTGTATTGAATGGTCTGCCTATCCATATGAGAGACATAGAATGGCAAGGCACTGGAGTGACAAACTGCCCTTGTTGTCTCTGCCTGGCCGGCTCCCCTCTCTCCACTGGGATTCTCTGCCTCTGACCCTGTTACGGGGGCTGAGTCACTGGCTTACTAGTGCTCTTCCATGGCATCCCTAGGGGTGTGTTACTTGAGTGTGTTGAGTCACTGACTTGAGTTTCAACTGTTCTGCCTTATTATTATTCGACCATGCTGGTCATTTATGAA
>NC_060188.1:88487692-88495192 GCF_021184085.1 Oncorhynchus gorbuscha | reverse complement strand
TCTCAAATGCTCTCTCACACTCTCTATCTCTCAAACACTCTCTCACACTCTCTCTCTCTCTCTCTCTCTCTCTCTCTCTCTCTCTCTCTCTCTCTCTCTCTCTCTCTCTCTCTCTCTCTCTCTCTCTCTCAAACACTCTCTCTCTCTCTCTCACACACTCTATCTCTCAAATGCTCTCTCACACTCCATCTCTCAAACGCTCTCTCACACTCTATATCTCTCAAACGCTCTCTCTCTCTCTCTCTCTCTCTCTCTCTCTCTCTCTCTCTCTCTCTCTCTCTCACACACTCTATCTCTCAAACGCTCTCTCTCTCTCTCTCTCTCTATCTCTCAAACGCTCTATCTCTCTCTCACACACTCTCTATCTCTCAAATGCTCTCCCACACTCTATCTCTCAAATGCTCTCTCACACTCTCTATCTCTCAAATGCTCTCTCACTCTCTATCTCTCAAACGCTCTCTCTCTCTCTCTCAAACGCTCTCTCTCTCTCTCTCTCTCTCTCTCTCTCTCTCTCTCTCTCTCTCTCTCTCTCCTCTCTCTCTCTCTCTCTCAAACGCTCTCTCTCTCTCTCTCTCTCTCTCTCTCTCTCTCTCTCTCTCTCTCTCTCTCTCTCTCTCTCTCTCTCTCTCTCTCTCTCTCAATTTTCAATTCACTTTAAGGGCTTTATTGTCATGGGAAACATATGTCTACGTTGCCAAAGCAAGTGAAAAAGATAATAAACAAAAGTGAAATAAGCAATAAAACATTAACAGTAAACATTATAGTCACAAGACATTTCAAATGTTATATTATGTCTATATACAGTGTTGTAATGATGTGCAAATAGTTAAAGTACAAAAGGGAAAATAAATAATGGTGTTTGTTCACTGGTTGCCCTTTTCTTGTGTCAACAGGTCACAAATCTTGCTGCTGTGATGTCACACTGTGGTATTTCACTTATGGGAGTTTATAAAAATTGGAGTTGTTTTTCAAATTCTTTGTGGGTCCACCTTATTTTGTGGGCAGTGAGCACATAGCCTGTCTTCTCTTGAGAGCCAGGTCTGCATTTGGCAGCCTTTCTCAATAGCAAGGCTATGCTCACTGAGTCTGTACATAGTCAAATATTTGCTTAATTCTGGGTAGTCACAGTGGTCAGGTATTCTGCCACTGTGTACTCTGTTTAGGGCCAAATAGCATTCTAGTTTGCTCTGTTTTTTTTGTGTCATGTAATTATCCTTTAGTTTTCTCATGATTTGGTTGGGTCTAATTGTGTTGTTGTCCTGGGGCTCTGTGGGGTCTGCTTGCTAAGGGGGCTCTTCTCCAGGTTCATTTTTCTTAAGGTGATGGCTTTGTTAAAGAAGGTTTGTGAATCGCTTCCTTTAGGGGGCTCTTCTCCAGGTTCATCTCTCTGTAGGTGATGGCTTTGTTAAAGAAGGTTTGTGAATCGCTTCCTTTAGGGGGCTCTTCTCCAGGTACATCTCTCTGTAGGTGATGGCTTTGTTAAAGAAGGTTTGTGAATCGCTTCCTTTAGGGGGCTCTTCTCCAGGTACATCTCTCTGTAGGTGATGGCTTTGTTAAAGAAGGTTTGTGAATCGCTTCCTTTAGGGGGCTCTTCTCCAGGTTCATCTCTCTGTAGGTGATGGCTTTGTTAAAGAAGGTTTGTGAATCGCTTCCTTTAGGGGGCTCTTCTCCAGGTTCATCTCTCTGTAGGTGATGGCTTTGTTAAAGAAGGTTTGTGAATCGCTTCCTTTAGGGGGCTCTTCTCCAGGTTCATCTCTCTGTAGGTGATGGCTTTGTTAAAGAAGGTTTGTGAATCGCTTCCTTTAGGGGCTCTTCTCCAGGTTCATCTCTCTGTAGGTGATGGCTTTGTTAAAGAAGGTTTGTGAATCGCTTCCTTTAGGGGCTCTTCTCCAGGTACATCTCTCTGTAGGTGATGGCTTTGTTAAAGAAGGTTTGTGAATCGCTTCCTTTAGGGGGCTCTTCTCCAGGTTCATCTCTCTGTATGTGATGGCTTTGTTAAAGAAGGTTTGTGAATCGCTTCCTTTAGGGGGCTCTTCTCCAGGTACATCTCTCTGTAGGTGATGGCTTTGTTAAAGAAGGTTTGTGAATCGCTTCCTTTAGGGGGCTCTTCTCGAGGTTCATCTCTCTGTAGGTGATGGCTTTGTTAAAGAAGGTTTGTGAATCGCTTCCTTTAGGGGGCTCTTCTCCAGGTACATCTCTCTGTAGGTGATGGCTTTGTTAAAGAAGGTTTGTGAATCGCTTCCTTTAGGGGGCTCTTCTCCAGGTTCATCTCTCTGTAGGTGATGGCTTTGTTAAAGAAGGTTTGTGAATCGCTTCCTTTAGGGGCTCTTCTCCAGGTACATCTCTGTAGGAGATGGCTTTGTTAAAGAAGGTTTGTGAATCGCTTCCTTTAGGGGGCTCTTCTCCAGGTACATCTCTCTGTAGGTGATGGCTTTGTTAAAGAAGGTTTGTGCATCGCTTCCTTTAGGGGGCTCTTCTCCAGGTTCATCTCTCTGTAGGTGATGGCTTTGTTAAAGAAGGTTTGTGAATCGCTTCCTTTAGGGGGCTCTTCTCCAGGTACATCTCTCTGTAGGTGATGGCTTTGTTAAAGAAGGTTTGTGAATCGCTTCCTTTAGGGGGCTCTTCTCCAGGTACATCTCTCTGTAGGTGATGGCTTTGTTAAAGAAGGTTTGTGAATCGCTTCCTTTAGGGGGCTCTTCTCCAGGTTCATCTCTCTGTAGGTGATGGCTTTGTTAAAGAAGGTTTGTGAATCGCTTCCTTGTAGATGCTTGTAGAATATGTCTCTTTTTAGGATGTAGATCATTATTGAGGATCATCCTAACTCTGCTCTGCATGTGTTATTTGGGGTTTTATGTTGTACACTGAGGATATTTTAGCAGAAATCTGCATTCAGAGTTCTGCATTCATTAGGATACCATCAAACCCACAGGTCTTTTTGTGTTGGAGGGTTTGTATTTTGTCCTGTAGTTTATTCAATGTCATTGGATAATCCAGTGGGTTCTGGTCGTCTCTAATAGTTGATTCTACGATTTGTATTTGATCATGTATATGTTTTTGCTGTTTGTTCTTTCTTATAGAAAGACTGGAGACGTGGTTTATCCACACATCTCCGTTTTGGATAGATAACTCTTTATGTTGTTGTTTGTTTAGACGTTTCAACATTTCCCAGAAGTGGTTTGATTCTATGGATTCTTTAATTACATTGAGCTGATTTCTGATGTGCTGTTCCTTCTTTTTCTGTAGTGTATTTCTGTATTGTTTTAGTGATTCACTATAGTGAAGGCGTAGACTCAGGTTTTCTGGGTTGTTTTAGTGATTCACCATAGTGAAGGCGTAGACTCAGGTTTTCTGGGTTGTTTTAGTGATTCACTATAGTGAAGGCGTAGGCTCAGGTTTTCTGGGTTGTTTTAGTGATTCACCATAGTGAAGGCGTAGGCTCAGGTTTTCTGTATTGTTTTAGTGATTCACTATAGTGAAGGCGTAGGCTCAGGTTTTCTGGGTTGTTTTAGTGATTCACCATAGTGAAGACATAGGCTCAGGTTTTCTGTATTGTTTTAGTGATTCACCATAGTGAAGGCATAGGCTCAGGTTTTCTGGGTTGTTTTAGTGATTCACCATAGTGAAGGCGTAGGCTCAGGTTTTCTGGGTTGTTTTAGTGATTCACCATAGTGAAGGTGTAGGCTCAGGTTTTCTGTGTTGTTTTAGTGATTCACCAGAGTGAAGGCAGTGTAACGTTTTGTCCAGGAAGTTGTGTCGAAAAGGTATTGTATTTGTTGTTGCCTAATAGTTTTTTGGTAGATTTCCACACTACTTTCTTTCCATCTATAGCATTTCTTAATATTATTCAGTTCCTTTGGCTTTGATGCATCATGATTGAGCACAGCTCTGTTCAAGTAGACTGTGATTTTGCTGTGATCTGATAGGGGTGTCAGTGGACTGACTGTGAACACTCTAAGAGACTCTGGGTTGAGATCAGTGATAAAGTCATCTACAGTACTACTGCCAATACATGAGCTGTAGGTGTACCTACCACAGGAGTCCCCTCAAAGCCTAGCATTGACTATGTACATACCCAGGATGTAACAGAGCTGTAGGTGTACCTACCATAGGAGTCCCCTCAAAGCCTAGCATTGACTATGTACATACCCAGGATGTAACAGAGCTGTAGGTGTACCTACCATAGGAGTCCCCTCAAAGCCTAGCATTGACTATGTACATACCCAGGATGTAACAGAGCTGTAGGTGTACCTACCATAGGAGTCCCCTCAAAGCCTACCATTGACTATGTACATACCCAGGATGTAACAGAGCTGTAGGTGTACCTACCATAGGAGTCCCCTCAAAGCCTACCATTGACTATGTACATTCCCAGCGCCTGACAAAGCTGCAGGACTTGTGACCTGTTTTTGTTGGCTATGTTGTCGTAGTTGTGTCTAGGGGGGCATATGGGGGACGGAATGCTGTCACCTCCAGGTAGGTGTTTGTCCCCCTGTGTGCTGAGGGTGTCAGGTTCTTGCCCAGTTCTGGCATTTAGGTCACCACAGATTAGTACATGTTCCTGGGCCTGAAAATTGTTGATCTCCCCCTCCAGGTTGGAGAAGCTGTCATCACTAAGGTACGGGGCCTCTATTGGAGGAATATACAGTTGAAGTCAGAAGTTTACATACACCTTGGCCAAATACATTTAAACTCAGTTTATCACAACTCCTGACATTTAATCCTAGTAATAATTCCCTGTCAGTTAGGATCACCACTTTATTTTAAGATTGTGAAATGTCAGAATAATAGCAGAGAGAATGATTTATTTCAGCTTTTATTTCTTTCATCACATTCCCAGTGGGTCAGACGTTTGCATACACTCAGTTAGTATTTGGTAGCAGTGCTTTTAAATTGTTTAACTTGGGTGAAACGTTTCGGGTAGCCTTCCACAAGCTTCACACAATAAGTTGGATGAATTTTGGCTCATTCCTCCTGACAGAGCTGGTGTAACTGAGTCATGTTTGTAGGCCTCCTTGCTCGCACATGCTTTTTCAGTTCTGCCCATAAATTTTCTATAGGTTTGAGGTCAGGGCTTTGTGATGGTCACTCCAATACCTTGACTTTGTGGCCTTAAGCAATTTTGTCACAACTTTGGAAGTATGCTTGGGGTCATTGTCCATTTGGAAGACCATTTGCGACCAAGCTATAACTCCCTGACTGATGTCTTGAGATGTTGCTTCAGTATATCCACATATATTGTCCACATATAAGCAGTGGCTTCTTCCTTGCTGAGCAGCCTTTCAGGTTATGTCGATATAGGACTCGTTTTACTGTGGATATAGATAATTTTGTACCTGTTTCCTCCAGCATCTTCACAATGTCCTTTGCTGCTGTCCTGGGATTGATTTGCACTTTTCGCACCAAAGTACTTTAATCTCTAGGAGACAGAACGCATCTCCTTCCTGAGCGGTATGACGGCTGCGTGGTCCCATGGTGTTTATACTTGTGTGCTAGTGTTTGTACAGATGAACGTGGTACCTTCAGGCGTTTGGAAAATGCTCCCAAGGATGAACCAGACTTGTGGAGGTCTACAAAAGGTCTTGGCTGATGTCTTTTGATTTCCCCATAATTCCAAGCAAAGAGGCACTGAGTTTGAAGGTAGGCCTTGAAACACATCCACAGGTACACCTCCAATTGACTCAAATGATGTCAATTAGCCTATCGGAAGCATCTAAAGCCATGACATCATTTTCATGACATCCTTTCGGTTACTAGGCAACCTGCCGCTCCCAAATGTTAATGGATATGTTCATGTTAATATGTTAATAACTCTATCTGATTATATATACATCCTTGATTGACATTGAGGCATGATGTGGAATGCCAATATGGTACATATGATAATGTAGTGGAACTAGTCTTGTACAGCGCCTGTCTCCATCAAGTGATTCATCGTCTTCAGTTCTGTGTCCCTTGCGTCCGTATATCATTTTCACTGCCTGCTAAGGACTGTCGCGTAACCTTTTGTGTTGGTGACCGGGGGGTCGCGGGCCGGGATCGTCTTTGTCTCAGTTTGTCTCAACCCCCTTGGAGTAGTAGGGGGCTGAAGTCTGGGGTGAGTTCAGGGGTCGTATGTTTCAGGCACCTTAGAGGAGGAGTGGTAATACAAGATCATTTTTGCCTTTAAAAACACAACGAATAAGATTACATGGACAAGGGAGACCTGGGCCTGTATTCATAAAGTCTGGGGGCTCATAAAGACTGATAGAGTCTGGGGGCTCATAAAGGCTGATAGAGTCTGGGGGCTCATAAAGACTGATAGAGTCTGGGGGCTCATAAAGGCTGATAGAGTCTGGGGCTCATAAAGACTGATAGAGTCTGGGGGCTCATAAAGGCTGATAGAGTCTGGGGGCTCATAAAGGCTGATAGAGTCTGGGGGCTCATAAAGACTGATAGAATCTGGGGGCTCATAAAGGCTGATAGAGTCTGGGGGCTCATAAAGGCTGATAGAGTCTGGGGGCTCATAAAGACTGATAGAGTCTGGGGGCTCATAAAGGCTGATAGAGTCTGGGGGCTCATAAAGGCTGATAGAGTCTGGGGCTCATAAAGGCTGATAGAGTCTGGGGGCTCATAAAGACTGATAGAGTCTGGGGGCTCATAAAGGCTGATAGAGTCTGGGGCTCATAAAGGCTGATAGAGTCTGGGGGCTCATAAAGACTGATAGAGTCTGGGGGCTCATAAAGACTGATAGAGTCTGGGGGCTCATAAAGACTGATAGAGTCTGGGGGCTCATAAAGACTGATAGAGTCTGGGGGCTCATAAGGCTGATAGAGTCTGGGGGCTCATAAAGACTGATAGAGTCTGGGGGCTCATAAAGACTGATAGAGTCTGGGGGCTCATAAAGACTGATAGAGTCTGGGGGCTCATAAAGACTGATAGAGTCTGGGGGCTCATAAATACTGATAGAGTCTGGGGGCTCATAAAGACTGATAGAGTCTGGGGGCTCATAAAGACTGATAGAGTCTGGGGGCTCATAAAGACTGATAGAGTCTGGGGGCTCATAAAGGCTGATAGAGTCTGGAGGCTCATAAAGACTGATAGAGTCTGGGGGCTCACAAAGACTGATGGAGTCTGGGGGCTCACAAAGACTGATAGAGTCTGGGGGCTCATAAAGACTGATAGAGTCTGGGGGCTCATAAAGACTGATAGAGTCTGGGGGCTCATAAAGACTGATAGAGTCTGGGGGCTCATAAGGCTGATAGAGTCTGGGGGCTCATAAAGACTGATAGAGTCTGGGGGCTCATAAAGACTGATAGAGTCTGGGGGCTCATAAAGACTGATAGAGTCTGGGGGCTCATAAAGACTGATAGAGTCTGGGGGCTCATAAAGACTGATAGAGTCTGGGGGCTCATAAAGACTGATAGAGTCTGGGGGCTCATAAAGACTGATAGAGTCTGGGGGCTCATAAAGACTGATAGAGTCTGGGGGCTCATAAAGACTGATAGAGTCTGGGGGCTCATA
>NC_060188.1:88427692-88482692 GCF_021184085.1 Oncorhynchus gorbuscha | reverse complement strand
GACTCAAGTGAGCATAGCCTTGCTATTGAGAAAGGCCGTCGTAAGCAGAACTGACTCTCAAGAGAAGACAGGCTATGTGCTCACTGACCACAAAATGAGGTGGAAACTGATTTGCACTTCCTAACCTCCTGCCAAATGTATGACCATATTAGAGACACATATTTCCCTCAGATTACACAGATCCACAAAGAATTCGAAAGCAAACCCAATTTTGATAAACTCCCAAATCTACAGGGTGAAATACCACAGTGTGCCATCACAGAAGCAAGATTTGTGACCTGTTGCCACAAGAAAAGGGCAACCAGTGAAGAACAAACACCATTGTAAATACAACCCATATTTATGTTTATTTATTTTCCCTTTTGTACTTTAACTATTTGCACATCATTATAACACTGTATATAGACATAATATGACATTTGAAATGTCTTTATTCATTTGGAACTTCTGTGAGTGTCATGTTTAAACTGTTAATTTTCTATTGTTTATTTCACTTTTGGTTATTATTATTATTTTCACTTTTTGGTTATTATCTTTATCACTTGCTTTGGCAACGTAGACATATATTGCACATCGTTGCAACACTGTACTGTATATAGACATAATATGACATTTACATCATCTGTGAGTGTGATGTTTACTGTAAAGAATATCTATTTTTTTTGTGTATTTCACTTTTGTTTATTATCTATTTAACTTGCTTTGATAATGTAAACATATGTTTCCCATGCCAATAAATCCCTTTCAATTGAATTTGAAATCGAGAGAGAGAGAGATGTACCAAAATGTACGCTTGCTTTATCAACTTCCAAAAAGCATTTGATTCTGTTTGGCCTATTCTGTTCTACAAAGTTACTGAAAGTGGTGTAGGGGGTAAAACATATGGCAATACGTGCAGCATCAAGATTGGCAAGAAAATAACATAATTCTTTAACAAGGGGTGGGGCCTTCGCCAGGGTTGCAATATGAGCCCTGCATTCTTCAATATTTACTGTACATCAATGGTTGGCCACTATTCTAGAAAAATCCTCAGCCCCTGGTGTTGGTCTCCACAATTCAGAGGTTAAATGGTTGCTCTTGGCAAATGACCTGCTGTCACCCCATCACATCGCCTACAGCAGAACCTGGACCTGGTAGAGAAGTACTGCCAGACCTGTGTAACGGCGTTCGTCTGTTGAAGAAAGAGAGTCGGACCGAAATGCAGCGTGTTGGTTACTCATGACTTTAATGAAAGAAAACGCGGTACATGAAATAACTGATACTAGATACAAAAAACAACGAACGGAACGTGAAACTAAATACAGCCTATCTGGTGACTACAACACAGAGACAGGAACAATCACCCACGAAAACAAAGCAAAACTGTGGCTCCCTAAATACGGTTCCCAATCAGAGACAACGATAAGCACCTGACTCTGATTGAGAATCGCCTCAGGCAGCCAAGCCTAACAACACCCCTAATCAGCCGCGATCCCAAATAATACAAACCCCAATACGAAAACAACATATAAACCCATGTCACACCCTGGCCTACCCAAACATATAACAAAAACACAAAATACAATGACCAAGGCGTGACAACCTGGGCCCCCAAAATACAAAAATAATGATTTTCCAGAGAATATCCATAACTCAGGGAATTAGACCAAAGTTGGTACAAAATATACAGTTGAAGTCAGAAGTTTACATACACCTTAGTCAAAATCATTTAAACTCAGTTTTTCTCAATTCCTGACATTTAATTCTAGTAAAAAAATCCCTGTCTTAGGTCAGTTAGGATCACCAATTTATTTTAAGAATGTGAAATGTCAGAATAATACTAGAGAGAATGATTTATTTGAGCTTTTATTTGTTTCATCACATTCCCAGTGGGTCAGAAGTTTACATGCACTCAATTAGTATTTGGTAGCATTGCCTTTACATTTAACTTGGGTCAAACGTTTTGGGTAGCCTTCCACAAGCTTCCCAAAATAAGTTGGGTGAATTTTGGCCCATTCCTCCTGACAGAGCTGGTGTAACTGAGTCAGGTTTGTAGGCCTCCTTGCTCGCACACGCTTTTTCAGTTCTGCCCAAAAAGGAGGGTTGAGGTCAGGGCTTTGTGATAGCTACCCCAATACCTTGACTTTGTCCTTAAACCATTTTGCCACAACTTTGGAAGTATGCATGGGGTCATTGTCCATTGGGAAGACTCATTTGCGACCAAGCTTTAACTTCCAGACTGATGTCTTGAGATGTGGCTTCAATATTCAATTTTCCTTCCTCACATGATGCCATCTATTTTGTGAAGTGGACCAGTCCCTCCTGCATCAAAGCACCCCCACAACATGATGATGCCACCCCTGTGCTTCACGGTTGAGATGGTGTTCCTTGGCTTGCAAGCCTCCCCCTTTTTCCTCCAAACATAACGATGGTCATTATGGCCAAACAGTTCTATTTTTGTTTCATCAGACAAGAGGACATTTCTCCAAAATGTACAATCTTTGTCCCCATGTGCAGTTGCAAACCGTAGTCTAGCTTTTTTATGGCAGTTTTGGAGCAGCGGCTTCTTCCTTGCTGAGCGGCCTTTCAGATTATGTCAATATAGGACTCATTTTACTGTGGATATAGATAATTTTGTACCTGTTTCCTCCAGCATCTTCACAAGGTTCTTTACTGTTGTTCTGGGATTGATTTGCCCTTTTTGCACCAAAGTACGTTCATCTCTAGGAGACAAAACGCGTCTCCTTCCTGAGAGATATGACGGCTGCTTGGTCCCATGGTGTTTTTGGAAAATTACTCTCTCCAGAAATAAGTCTCTCAATGTTGCCGCCTGCTACCGACCCCCCTCAGCTCCCAGCTGTGCCCTGGACACCATTTGTGAATTGATTGCCCCCCATCTAGCTTCAGAGTTTGTTCTGTTAGGTGACCTAAACTGGGATATGCTTAACACCCTGGCAGTCCTACAATCTAAGCTAGATGCCCTCAATCTCACACAAATCATCAAGGAACCCACCAGGTACAACCGTAACTCTGTAAGCAAGGGCACCCTCATAGACGTCATCCTGACCAACTGGCCCTCCAAATACACCTCCGTTGTCTTCAACCAGGATCTCAGCGATCACTGCCTCATTGCCTTTATCCGCTACGGAGCCGCAGTCAAACGACCACCCCTCATCACTGTCAAACGCTCCCTAAAACACTTCTGTGAGCAGGCCTTTCTAATCGACCTGGCCCGGGTATCCTGGAAGGACATTGACCTCATCCCGTCAGTTGAGGATGCCTGGTCATTCTTTAAAAGTAACTTCCTCACCATTTTAGATAAGCATGCTCCGTTCAAAAAATGCAGAACTAAGAACAGATACAGCCCTTGGTTCACTCCAGACCTGACTGCCATCGACCAGCACAAAAACATCCTGTGGCGGACTGCAATAGCATCGAATAGTCCCCACGATATGCAACTGTTCAGGGAAGTCAGGAACCAATACACGCAGTCAGTCAGGAAAGCTAAGGCCAGCTTCTTCAGGCAGAAGTTTGCATCCTGTAGCTCCAACTCCAAAAAGTTCTGGGACACTGTGAAGTCCATGGAGAACAAGAGCACCTCCTCCCAGCTGCCCACTGCACTGAGGCTAGGTAACACGGTCACCACCGATAAATCCATGATTATCGAAAACTTCAACAAGCATTTCTCAACGGCTGGCCATGCCTTCCGCCTGGCTACTCCAACCTCGGCCAACAGCTCCGCCCGCCGCAGCTCCTCGCCCAAGCCTCTCCAGGTTCTCCTTTACCCAAATCCAGATAGCAGATGTTCTGAAAGAGCTGCAAAACCTGGACCCGTATAAATCAGCTGGGCTTGGCAATCTGGACCCTCTATTTCTGAAACTATCCGCCGCCATTGTCGCAACCCCTATTACCAGCCTGTTCAACCTCTCTTTCATATCATCTGAGATCCCCAAGGATTGGAAAGCTGCCGCAGTCATCCCCCTCTTCAAAGGGGGAGACACCCTGGACCCAAACTGTTACAGACCTATATCCATCCTGCCCTGCCTATCTAAGGTCTTCGAAAGCCAAGTCAACAAACAGGTCACTGACCATCTCGAATCCCACCGTACCTTCTCCGCTGTGCAATCTGGTTTCCGAGCCGGTTACGGGTGCACCTCAGCCACACTCAAGGTACTAAACAATATCATAACCGCCATCGATAAAAGACAGTACTGTGCAGCCGTCTTCATCGACCTTGATAAGGCTTTCGACTCTGTCAATCACCATATTCTTATCGGCAGACTCAGTAGCCTCGGTTTTTCGGATGACTGCCTTGCCTGGTTCACCAATTACTTTGCAGACAGAGTTCAGTGTGCCAAATCTGTGGGCATGCTGTCCGGTCCTCTGGCAGTCACTATGGGGGTGCCACAGGGTTCAATTCTCGAGCCGACTCTTTTCTCTGTATATATCAATGATGTTGCTCTTGCTGCGGGCGATTCCCTGATCCACCTCTACGCAGACGACACCATTCGGCCCGTCATTGGACACTGTGCTATCTAACCTCCAAACGAGCTTCAATGCCATACAATACTCCTTCCGTGGCCTCCAACTGCTCTTAAACGCTAGTAAAACCAAATGCATGCTTTTCAACCGATCGCTGCCTGCACCCGCATGCCCGACTAGCATCACCACCCTGGATGGTTCCGACCTTGAATATGTGGACATCTATAAGTACCTAGGTGTCTGGCTAGACTGCAAACTCTCCTTCCAGACTCATATCAAACATCTCCAATCAAAAATCAAATCAAGAGTCGGCTTTCTATTCCGCAACCTTCACTCACGCCGCCAAGCTTACCCTAGTAAAACTGACTATCCTACCGATCCTCGACTTCGGCGATGTCATCTACAAAATTGCTTCCAACACTCTACTCAGTAAACTGGATGCAGTTTATCACAGTGCCATCCGTTTTGTCACTAAAGCAACTTATACCACCCACCACTGCGACTTGTATGCACTAGTCGGCTGGCCCTCGCTACATATTCGTCGCCAGACCCACTGGCTCCAGGTCATCTACAAGTCCATGCTAGGTAAAGCTCCGCCTTATCTCAGTTCACTGGTCACGATGGCAACACCCATCCGTAGCACGCGCTCCAGCAGGTGTATCTCACTGATCATCCCTAAAGCCAACACCTCATTTGGCCGCCTTTCGTTCCAGTACTCTGCTGCCTGTGACTGGAACGAATTGCAAAAATCGCTGAAGTTGGAGACTTTTATCTCCCTCACCAACTTCAAACATCAGCTATCTGAGCAGCTAACCGATCGCTGCAGCTGTACATAGTCTATTGGTAAATATCCCACCCATTTTCACCTACCTCATCCCCACACTGTTTTTATTTATTTACTTTTCTGCTCTTTTGCACACCAATATCTCTACCTGTACATGACCATCTGATCATTTATCACTCCAGTGTTAATCTGCAAAATTGTAATTATTCGCCTACCTCCTCATGCCTTTTGCACACATTGTATATAGACTCCCCTTTTTTTCTACTGTGTTATTGACTTGTTAATTGTTTACTCCATGTGTAACTCTGTGTTGTCTGTTCACACTGCTATGCTTTATCTTGGCCAGGTCGCAGTTGTAAATGAGAACTTGTTCTCAACTAGCCTACCTGGTTAAATAAAGGTGTTCTCAACTAGCCTACCTGGTTAAATAAAGGTGTTCTCAACTAGCCTACCTGGTTAAATAAAGGTGTTCTCAACTAGCCTACCTGGTTAAATAAAGGTGTTCTCAACTAGCCTACCTGGTTAAATAAAGGTGTTCTCAACTAGCCTACCTGGTTAAATAAAGGTGTTCTCAACTAGCCTACCTGGTTAAATAAAGGTGAAATCAAATAAATTGCGTGCTATTGTTTGTACAGATGAACGTGGTTCCTTCAGGCATTTTGAAATTGCTCCCAAGGATGAACCAGACTTGTGGAGGTCTACAAAAAAAATTCTGAGGTCTTGGCTGATTTCTTTTGATTTCCCCATGATGTCAAGCAAAGAGGCACTGAGTTTGAAGGTAGGCCTTGAAACACATCCACAGGTACACCTCCAATTGACTCAAATTATGTCAATTAGAAGCTTCTAACGCCATGACATCATTTTCTGGAACTTTCCAAGTTGTTTAAAGGCACTGTCAATGTAGTGTATGTAAACTTCTGACCCATTGGAATTGGGTCAGAAGGGTAGACACAGGAAAACCTGGCTCCCTGTAGAGGAAAGACTGCACAACAGCAGAACCCCAGACGGAGCTGCATTTCCTGACAAAATGAATCAAATATTAAACAATTAGAGAGTGTAATTTCCCCAAATGTGAAACCTTTATTCAAGGTTCCAGAGACCTCTCTGATGAGAATAGGCTACCCGTCCTGTTGGGGGAGGACGCAGAGAGCTGTGGGTTGGCACCGCACTACATTGATGTCTGCCATAAAATTAGTGTCAGTGTCTGACAGACCACCAACCTGCACATGTCCTCTATGACGTTGTTATTGTTCAATGTACATTTATTTTGACCCTTGATTAATGTTGTTACTGTTGTACCATTGACAATATCGATTATTATTATTTTAATTAGTTAATATTGTAAATGTATCACTTAATCTCCACAGTAAGCTTTGGCAATATGTACATTGTTACGTCATGCCAGTAAAGCAAATGAGAGAGAGAATTGGAGAGAGAGAGGGAGAGAGAGAGAGAGAGAGAGAGAGAGAGAGAGAGAGAGAGAGAGAGAGAGAGAGAGAGAGAGAGAGAGAGAGAGAGACAGACTCAGAGAGAGAGACAGACAGACAGACTCAGAGAGAGAGAGAGAGAGAGAGAGAGAGAGAGAGAGAGAGAGAGAGAGAGAGAGAGAGAGAGAGAGAGAGAGAGAGAGAGAGAGAGAGAGAGAGAGACAGACAGACAGACTCAGAGAGAGAGACACAGAGAGAGAGACACAGAGAGAGAGAGAGAGAGAGAGAGAGAGGTCCTCCCAGCATATGAGAGAGGATTATAGTCAATGCTTCAACATGACAATCAGGCATTCTGTGTGAGGTAAAGCAGCTCTTGGCATTCATCAGTGTCCCAGCCCTACATCATACAGCCAGGCTCCTGATGGGGCAGAGATACAGGCATTCTGTGTGAGGTAAAGCAACTCTTGGCATTCATCAGTGTCCCAGCCCTACATCATACAGTCAGGCTCCTGATGGGCCAGAGATACAGGCATTCTGTGTGAGGTAAAGCAACTCTTGGCATTCATCAGTGTCCCAGCCCTACATCATACAGCCAGGCTCCTGATGGGCCAGAGATACAGGCATTGACAGGGCCTTCCCTCTATCTACCGCAGGAATCAGCAGCACACATGCCCTGACCACACTCTCCAGCATGATATTAAACATGTTCTTATATTATCACAGATTAAAGCAGCTCGCTGTTGATTATTACTACAATTTAATGTTTATATATCGGAGCTATAGAGTATGTGGCTACCTACAGTATGTTCTTGGTTTGGCATTGCTTGTCTGCTTAATGTTTGTTGTGTGTGTTTGTGTGCAGGCGTGTGGTTTGTGTGTTATCACTTCTTCCGCCCTGTCTGCTTCCTGTTGATGAATGACAGTCGTAAATTTATTTGAGGGATAAGGTGAAAAACACACTAGACGAACTGTGAACCTTCTCTCCTAACTCTCTCAATACTATTCAATTCAATTCAATTCAAGGGGCTTTATTGTCATGGGAAACACATGTTAACATTGCCAAAGCAAGTGAAACAGATAATATACTAAAGTGAAATAAACAATCAAAAGTAAACAGTAAACATTACACTCACAGAAGTTACAAAAGAATAAAGACATTACAAATGTCATATTATGTCTATATACTGTCATAACTGTAAATATACACATCTCTCTCCTTCTCTGCTACCCCTCTCCATCTCTCCTACCCTCTTTCTCCTACCTCGCTCTCCTCTCCTCATACCTCTCTCTTCTTCTCTCCCTCTCCCTCTCTCCATCTCCTTCTCTCCATCTCACCTTTCCCTCTCCATCTCCTTCTCTCCATCTCACCTTTCCCTCTCATCTCCCTCTCCCTCTCCCTCTCTCCATCTCACCTTTCCCTCTCCATCTCCTTCTCTCCATCTCACCTTTCCCTCTCATCTCCCTCTCCCTCTCTCCCTCTCCCTCTCTCCATCTCACCTTTCCCTCTCTATCTCCTTCTCTCCATCTCACCTTTCCCTCTCATCTCCCTCTCCATCTCCTTCTCTCCCTCTCCCTCTCCCTCTCCCTCTCCTCTCCCTCTCCCTCTCCCTCTCCCTCTCCCTCTCCCTCTCCCTCTCCCTCTCCCTCTCCCTCTCCCCTCCCCTCCCTCTCCCTCTCCCTCTCCCTCTCCCTCTCTCCATCTCACCTTTCCCTCTCCATCTCCTTCTCTCCATCTCACCTTTCCCTCTCCATCTCCCTCTATCTCCTTCTCTCCCTCTCCCTCTCCCTCTCCCCTCCCTCTCCCTCTCCCTCTCCCTCTCCCTCTCCCTCTCCCTCTCCCTCTCCCTCTCCCTCTCCCTCTCCCTCTCCCTCTCCCCTCCCTCTCCATCTCACTTTCCCTCTCCACCTCTCCCTCTCCATCTCACCATCTCCACCTTTCCCTCTCCATCTCCCTCTATCTCCTTCTCTCCCTCTCCCTCTCCCTCTCTTTCTCTTTCTCCCTCTCCCTCTCCCTCTCCCTCACCCTCTCACTCTCCCTCTATCTCCTTCTCTCCATCTCACCTTTCCCTCTCCATCTCCTTTTCTCCATCTCACCTTTCCCTCTCCCTCTCCCTCTCCCTCTCCTCTCCCTCTCCCTCTCCCTCTCCCTCTCCCTCTCCCTCTCCCTCTCCCTCTCCCTCTCCCTCTCCCTCTCCCTCTCTCCATCTCACCTTTCCCTCTCCTTCTCTCCATCTCACCTTTCCCTCTCCCTCTCCCTCTCTCCATCTCCTCTCCATCTCACCTTTCCCTCTCCACCTCTCCCTCTCCATCTCACCATCTCCCTCTCTCCACCTCTCCCTCTCCATCTCACCATCTCCCTCTCTCCACCTCTCCCTCTCCATCTCCCTTTCCCTCTCCCTCTCCCTCTCCCTCTCCCTCTCCCTCACCCACTCACTCTCCCTCTATCTCCTTCTCTCCATCTCACCTTTCCCTCTCCATCTCCTTCTCTCCATCTCACATTTCCCTCTCCCTCTCCCTCTCCCTCTCCCTCTCCCTCTCCCTCTCCCTCTCCCTCTCCCTCTCCTTCTCCTTCTCCCTCTCCCTCTCCCTCTCCCTCTCCCTCTCCCTTTCCCTCTCCCTCTCCTTCTCCCTCTCCCTCTCCCTCTCCCTCTCCCTCTCCCTCTCCCTCTCCCTCTCCCTCTCCCTCCTCCCTCTCCCTCTCCTTCTCCTTCTCCCTCTCCTCTCCCTCTCCCTCTCCCTCTCCCTCTCCCTCTCCCTCTCCCTCTCCCTCTATCTCCGTCTCTCCATCTCACCTCTCCCTCTCCACCTCTCCACCTCTCCTTCTCCATCTCCCTCTCCCTCTCTCCACCTCTCCCTCTCTCCATCTCACCTTTCCCTCTCCACCTCTCCCTGTCCATCTCCCTCTCACTCTCTCCACCTCTCCCTCTCCATCTCACCATCTCCCTCTCTCCACCTCTCCCTCTCCATCTCACCATCTCCCTCTCTCCACCTCTCCCTCTCCATCTCCCTCTCCCTCTCTCCACCTCTCCCTCTCTCCATCTCTCCATCTCACCTTTCCCTCTCCACCTCTCCCTGTCCATCTCCCTCTCCCTCCCTCTCTCCACCTCTCCCTCTCTCCATCTCTCCATCTCACCTTTCCCTCTCCACCTCTCCCTCTCCATCTCCCTCCCTCTCCCTCTCCCTCTCCCTCTCCCTCTCTCCATCTCACCATCTCCCTCTCTCCACCTCTCCCTCCCTCTCTCTAAGCTCTTTATTTCTTGTTCTACCACTCTCAATCTCCATCTCTCTCCTCTCAGGCTCCCTCATCTCTCAATTCAATAAAATTTCAATTTAATGCCTTATTGCCATGGGAAATATATGTTTTCGTTGCCAAAGCAAGTGATAAAGATAATAACCCAAAAGTGAAAATAATATTAATAACCAAAAGTGAAATAAACAATAGAAAATTAACAGTTTAAACATTACACGCACAGAAGTTCCAAATGAATAAAGACATTTCAAATGTCATATTATGTCTATATACAGTGTTATAATTATGTGCAAATAGTTAAAGTACAAAAGGGAAAATAAATAAACATAAATATGGGTTCTTCACTGGTTGCCCTTTTCTTGTGGCAACAGGTTACAAATCTCCCACTCTCTTTTACCTTTCAGAGCAGAAAAAAGGCAAACATGCTCTTTGAGGGAGGTCACACAGAGGCCAAGTCGGGGCCCTGGAGCAAGGCCTCTTTCTCTCTGTCCCTCTCTCTCACTCTGGCTCTCTGGCCCCTTTCTTTCTCTCAATTAAATTAAATTCAATTGAAGAGGCTTCATTAGCATTTGTGCTCGCTCTCCTGGGTAATATGCTAGAGAGCTATGACACCTGCCGCCCATGCTGCTCCTACTTAGCTCCTCCTCCTCAGGGATGAATCAGAGATCTGCAGCCTGTAGAAATCGAATATAATCAATCTAGTTCCACAGTACAGACGGCATTCTATGAATTCTACAATTGTCTGGTTCTCTGTGAGGAAAGATTATATATAGTCTAACCAGCTCTATCCCAAGCTCTACTTCCAGCTCTACTTCCAGCACTATCCCCAGCTCTATCCTCAGCTCTACTTCCAGCTCTACTTCCAGCACTATCCCCAGCTCTATCCTGAACTCTATCCCCAGCTCTACTTCCAGCTCTACTTCCAGCTCTACTTCCAGCTCTGCTTCCAGCACTATCCCCAGCTCTATCCTCAGCTCTATCCTCAGCTCTACTTCCAGCTCTACTTCCAGCACTATCCCCAGCTCTATCCTCAGCTCTATCCCCAGCTCTACTTCCAGCTCTACTTCCAGCTCTATCCCCAGCTCTACTTCCAGCTCTACTTCCAGCACTATCCCCAGCTCTATCCTCAGCTCTATCCCCAGCTCTACTTCCAGCTCTACTTCCAGCACTATCCCCAGCTCTATCCCCAGCTCTATCCCCAGCTCTACTTCCAGCTCTACTTCCAGCACTATCCCCAGCTCTACTTCCAGCTCTATCCTCAGCTCTATCCTCAGCTCTATCCTCAGCTCTACTTCCAGCTCTATCCCCAGCTCTACTTCCAGCTCTATCCTCAGCTCTATCCCCAGCTCTACTTCCAGCTCTATCCCCAGCTCTACTTCCAGCTCTATCCCCAGCTCTACTTCCAGCTCTATCCCCAGCTCTACTTCCAGCTCTATCCTCAGCTCTATCCCCAGCTCTACTTCCAGCTCTATCCCCAGCTCTACTTCCAGCTCTATCCCCAGCTCTACTTCCAGCTCTATCCTCAGCTCTATCCTCAACTCTATCCCCAGCTCTACTTCCAGCTCTATCCTCAGCTCTATCCTCAACTCTATCCCCAGCTCTACTTCCAGCTCTATCCCCAGCTCTACTTCCACCTCTATCACCAGCTCTACTCCCAGATCTTGCACCAGCTCTACTCCCAGCTTTACTCCCAGCTCTATCACCAGTTCTATTCCCAGCTCTATCACCAGCTCTACTCCCAGCTCCACTCCCAGCTCTATTCCCAGCTCTACTCCCTACTCTATCACCTGCTCTATCCCCAGCTCTACTCCCAGCTCTACTCCTAGCTCTATCACCGGCTCTATCCCCAGCTCTACTCCCAGCTCTACTCCTAGCTCTATCACCAGCTCTATCACCAGCTCTACTCCCAGCTCTACCACCAGCTCTACTCCCAGCTCTACTCCCAGCTCTATCACCAGCTTTATCACCAGCTCTATCCCTAGCTCTCTTCCTTTCACATTCTCTCTTATTGTTATTTCTCTCTCTGAACATCTCTCTGTCTCCTCTCTCTGATAGTCTCTCCATCTCTGTCTCCTCTCTCTGATAGTCTCTCCATCTCTGCCTCCTCTCTCTGATAGTCTCTCCATCTCTGTCTCCTCTCTCTGATAGTCTCTCCATCTCTGTCTCCTCTCTCTGATAGTCTCTCCATCTCTGTCTCCTCTCTCTGATAGTCTCTCCATCTCTGTCTCCTCTCTCTGATAGTCTCTCCATCTCTGTCTCCTCTCTCTGATAGTCTCTCCATCTTTGTCTCCTCTCTCTGACCATCTCTCCATCTCTGTCTCCTCTCTCTGACCATCTCTCCATCTCTGTCTCCTCTCTCTGATAGTCTCTCCATCTCTGTCTCCTTTCTCTGACCGTCTCTCCATCTCTGTCTCCTCTCTCTGATAGTCTCTCCATCTCTGTCTCCTCTCTCTGATAGTCTCTCCATCTCTGTCTCCTCTCTCTGACCATCTCTCCATCTCTGTCTCTCTCTCTGATAGTCTCTCCATCTCTGTCTCCTCTCTCTGATAGTCTCTCCATCTCTGTCTCCTCTCTCTGATAGTCTCTCCATCTCTGTCTCCTCTCTCTGATAGTCTCTCCATCTCTGTCTCCTCTCTCTGACCATCTCTCCATCTCTGTCTCCTCTCTCTGACCATCTCTCCATCTCTGTCTCCTCTCTCTGATAGTCTCTCCATCTCTGTCTCCTTTCTCTGACCGTCTCTCCATCTTTGTCTCCTCTCTCTGATAGTCTCTCCATCTCTGTCTCCTCTCTCTGATAGTCTCTCCATCTTTGTCTCCTCTCTCTGATAGTCTCTCCATCTCTGTCTCCTCTCTCTGATAGTCTCTCCATCTTTGTCTCCTCTCTCTGATAGTCTCTCCATCTCTGTCTCCTCTCTCTGATAGTCTCTCCATCTCTGTCTCCTCTCTCTGATAGTCTCTCCATCTCTGTCTCCTCTCTCTGATAGTCTCTCCATCTTTGTCTCCTCTCTCTGACCATCTCTCCATCTCTGTCTCCTCTCTCTGATAGTCTCTCCATCTTTGTCTCCTCTCTCTGACCGTCTCTCCATCTCTGTCTCCTCTCTCTGACCATCTCTCCATCTCTGTCTCCTCTCTCTGATAGTCTCTCCATCTTTGTCTCCTCTCTCTGACGTCTCTCCATCTCTGTCTCCTCTCTCTGATAGTCTCTCCATCTCTGTCTCCTCTCTCTGATAGTCTCTCCATCTCTGTCTCCACTCTCTGACCGTCTCTCCATCTCTGTCTCCTCTCTCTGATAGTCTCTCCATCTCTGTCTCCTCTCTCTGATAGTCTCTCCATCTTTGTCTCCTCTCTCTGACCGTCTCTCCATCTCTGTCTCCTCTCTCTGATAGTCTCTCCATCTCTGTCTCCTCTCTCTGATAGTCTCTCCATCTCTGTCTCCTCTCTCTGATAGTCTCTCCATCTCTGTCTCCTCTCTCTGATAGTCTCTCCATCTCTGTCTCCTCTCTCTGATAGTCTCTCCATCTCTGTCTCCTCTCTCTGACCATCTCTCCATCTCTGTCTCCTCTCTCTGATAGTCTCTCCATCTCTGTCTCCTCTCTCTGATAGTCTCTCCATCTCTGTCTCCTCTCTCTGATAGTCTCTCCATCTCTGATAGACTCTCCATCTCTGTCTCCTCTCTCTGATAGTCTCTCCATCTCTGTCTCCTCTCTCTGATAGTCTCTCCATCTCTGTCTCCTCTCTCTGACCGTCTCTCTATCTCTGTCTCCTCTCTCTGATAGTCTCTCCATCTCTGTCTCCTCTCTCTGATAGTCTCTCCATCTCTGTCTCCTCTCTCTGACCGTCTCTCCATCTCTGTCTCCTCTCTCTGATAGTCTCTCCATCTCTGTCTCCTCTCTCTGATAGTCTCTCCATCTCTGTCTCCTCTCTCTGATAGTCTCTCCATCTTTGTCTCCTCTCTCTGATAGTCTCTCCATCTCTGTCTCCTCTCTCTGACCGTCTCTCCATCTCTGTCTCCTCTCTCTGATAGTCTCTCCATCTCTGTCTCCTCTCTCTGATAGTCTCTCCATCTCTGTCTCCTCTCTCTGATAGTCTCTCCATCTCTGTCTCCTCTCTCTGACCGTCTCTCCATCTCTGTCTCCTCTCTCTGATAGTCTCTCCATCTCTGTCTCCTCTCTCTGATAGTCTCTCCATCTCTGTCTCCTCTCTCTGATAGTCTCTCCATCTCTGTCTCCTCTCTCTGATAGTCTCTCCATCTTTGTCTCCTCTCTCTGATAGTCTCTCCATCTCTGCCTCCTCGTCCAGAGACCAAGGGTAGCTCCCTCTCGCTCTCCTTCACTCTCTATTAATTATCTCCCTCCCTCCATCTCTTTTATCTGTCTGTTTGCCCTGTCTCTGGGGACTGTCTGGAGACCAGAGACAGACACTCCAGAGATTGTCAGACCTCTTCCTCAGACAGAGGTGACAGGTTCCTGTGTGTCCCCAATCTGAATAATTAGCCCTCCCCCTCGTAAACACACACAGACACACACAACGTACACACGTGTGCTCCCAGACACACATGCAGCCACACACACACTCTCCCCCATGCAGCAGATGGGTGTGTGTCCCTCGCTGCCAAGAGTGAGCAGGCAAATCCAGTTTAGGCCCCAGATGAGTATTCAACCAAAGCGGTGGCTGTGTGTGATTTGAGTTAGGGGCAGACGAGTATGCAACAGGTCTACTTACCATGCAGCCGGAGCAGACACACACACACACACACACACAGCTTTGCTTTGCTCCTTCAGTACTTACATGAATATAGAGCTAGCCAGGTCTCCCTCTACCTCCTAGACCTCTGTCTAACCCACCTAGCCCTCTGTCCAACCCACTAGCCCCCTGTCCAACCCCCCCTAGCCCTCTGTCCACCCCTAGCCCTTTGTCCAACCCCCCTATCCCTCTGTCCAACCCCCTAGCCCTCTTTCCAAACCCCTAGCTCTCTGTCCAACCCCCTAGCCCTCTGTCGAACCCCCTAGCCCTCTGTCCAACCCCTAGCCCTCTGTCCAACCCTCTAGCTCTCTGTCCAACCCCTAGCCATCTGTCCAACCCCCTTGCCATCTGTCCAACCCCTAGCCCTCTGTCCAACCCTCTAGCTCTCTGTCCAAACCCCTAGCCCTCTGTACAACCCCTAGCTCTCTGTCCAACCCCTAGCCCTCTGTCCAACCCCTAGCTCTCTGTCCAACCCCCTAGCTCTCTGTCCAACCCCTACCCCTCTGTCCAACCCCTAGCCCTTTGTCCAACCCCCCTAGCCCTCTGTCCAACCCCTAGCTCTCTGTCCAACCCCTAGCTCTCTGTCCAACCCCTAGCCCTCTGTCCAACCCCTAGCCCTCTGTCCAACCCCCTAGTCCTCTGTCCAACCCTCTAGCTCTCTGTCCAACCTCCTAGCTCTCTGTCCAACCCCCTATCCCTCTGTCCAACCCCCTAGGCACACAGCCGTCCTCCTAAAGCAATCATCGTCATCATTCCCACTGTGGAGAAGCCAGGGCTATGGTTTGGCATGCAGAATCAGAATCACCTTAATTCACCAACTACAGTTACACAAACTAAAACTTGTACTTGGTGATACAGTGAGGGAAAAAAGTATTTGATCACCTGCTGATTTTGTACGTTTGCCCACTGACAAAGAAATGATCCGTCTATAATTTTAATGGTAGGTTTATTTGAACAGTGAGAGACATAATAACAACAAAAAAATCCAGAAAACCGCATTGCAAAAATGTTATAAATTGATTTGCATTTTAATTAGGGAAATAAGTATTTGACCCCTCTGCAAAACATGACTTAGTACTTGGTGGCAAAACCCTTGTTGGCAATCACAGAGGTCAGACGTTTCTTGTAGTTGGCCACCAGGTTTGCAAACATCTCAGGAGGGATTTTGTCCCACTCCTCTGGCTCCAGGTCATCTACAAGGCCATGCTAGGCAAAGCTCCGCCATATCTCAGCTCACTGGTCACGATGGCAACACCCATCCGTAGCACGCGCTCCAGCAGGTGTATCTCATTGATCATCCCTAAAGCCAACACCTCATTCGGCCGCCTTTCGTTCCAGTACTCTGCTGCCTGTGACTGGAACGAATTGCAAAAATCTCTGAAGTTGGAGACTTTTATCTCCCTCACCAACTTCAAACATCAGCTAGCTGAGCAGCTAACCGATCGCTGCAGCTGTACATAATCTATTGGTAAATAGCACACCCATTTTCACCTACCTCATCCCCACAGTTTTTATTTATTTACTTTTCTGCTCTTTTGCACACCAATATCTCTACCTGTACATGATCATTTATCACTCCAGTGTTAATCTGCAATATTGTAATCATTCGCCTACCTCCTCATGCCTTTTGCACACATTGTATATAGACTCCCCTTTTTTTCTCTGTGTTATTGACTTGTTAATTGTTTACTCCATGTGTAACTCTGTGTTGTCTGTTCACACTGCTATTCTTTATCTTGGCCAGGTCGCAGTTACAAATGAGAACCTGTTCTCAACTAGCCTACCTGGTTAAATAAAGGTGAAATAAAATAAATAAATAAATAAATAAAAAATCTTCTCCAAGTCATTAAGGTTTCGAGGCTGACGTTTGGCAACTCGAACCTTCAGCTCCCTCCACAGATGTTCTATGGGATTAAGGTCTGGAGACTGGCTAGGCCACTCCAGGACCTTAATGTGCTTCTTCTTGACCACTCCTGTGTTGCCTTGGCCGTGTGTTTTGGGTCATTGTCATGCTGGAATATCCATCCACGACCCATTTTCTATGCCCTGGCTGAGGGAAGGAGGTTCTCACCCAAGATTTGACGGTACATGGCCCCGTCCATCGTCCCTTTGATGCGGTGAAGTTGTCCTGTCCCCTTAGCAGAAAAACACCCCCAAAGCATAATGTTTCCACCTCCATGTTTGACGGTGGGGAAAGTGTTCTTGAGGTCATAGGCAGCATTCCTCCTCCTCCAAACACGGCGAGTTGAGTTGATACCAAATAGCTCCATTTTGGTCTCATCTGACCACAACACTTTCACCCAGTTGTCCTCTGAATCATTCAGATGTTCATTGGCAAACTTCAGACGGGCATATATATGTGCTTTCTTGAGCAGGGGGACCTTGAGGCCACTGCAGGATTACAGTCCTTCACGGCGTAGTGTGTTACCAATTGTTTTCTTGGTGACTATGGTCCCAGCTGCCTTGAGATCATTGACAAGATCCTCCCATGTAGTTCTGGGCTGATTCCTCACCGTTTTCATGATCATTGCAACTCCATTAGGTGAGATCTTGCATGGAGCCCCAGACTGAGGGAGATTGACAGTTATTTTGTGTTTCTGCCATTTGCGAATAATCGCACCAACTGTTGTCACCTTCTCACCAAGCTGCTTGGCGATGGTCTTGTAGCCATTCCAGCCTTGTGTAGGTTTACAATCTTGTCCCTGACATCCTTGGAGAGCTCTTTGGTCTGTGCCCCTCCCTGGTTGGTTGGCTGGCTAGCTAGCTAGCTGGCTGGTTGGCACCCTGGGAAGCTGCTATGCAGTAGGTAATAGCTAGACTATTTCCTGAGTGCCACTGACGTTCCACACTGATCTCACCTTATTTCTCACCCAGCAGCTCTCTCTCTCTCTGTTTCTCTCTCTCTCTCTGTTTCTGTCTCTCTCTGTCTCTCTGTTTCTATCTCTCTCTCTGTTTCTGTCTCTCTCTCTGTTTCTGTCTCTCTCTCTGTTTCTGTCTCTCTCTCTGTTTCTGTCTCTCTCTGTCTCTCTGTTTCTCTCTCTCTCTCTGTTTCTGTCTCTCTCTGTCTCTCTGTTTCTCTCTCTCTCTCTGTTTCTGTCTCTCTCTGTCTCTCTGTTTCTCTCTCTCTCTCTGTTTCTGTCTCTCTCTGTCTCTCTGTTTCTCTCTCTCTCTCTGTGTTTCTGTCTCTCTCTGTTTCTGTCTCTCTCTGTGTTTCTGTCTCTGTTTCTGTCTCTCTCTGTGTTTCTGTCTCTCTCTGTCTCTGTCTCTGTTTCTGTCTCTCTCTGTCTCTGTCTCTGTTTCTGTCTCTCTCTCTGTTTCTGTCTCTCTCTCTCTGTGTTTCTGTCTCTCTCTCTCTCTCTCTCTCTCTCTGTTTCTCTCTCTCTCTGTCTCTGTCTCTGTCTCTCTCTCTCTCTCTGTGTCTCTGTCTCTCTCTGTGTCTCTGTCTCTGTTTCTGTCTCTCTCTGTGTTTCTCTCTCTCTCTGTTTCTGATTGTCTCTGTGTTTCTGTCTCTCTCTCTGTTTCTGTCTCTCTCTCTCTCTCTCTCTCTCTCTCTGTTTCTCTCTGTCTCTGTCTCTGTCTCTGTCTCTGTCTCTGTCTCTGTCTCTGTCTCTGTCTCTGTCTCTGTCTCTGTCTCTGTCTCTGTCTCTGTCTCTCTCTCTCTGTGATCTCTCTCTTTCTCACTCTCTGTTCTCTCTGTTCTCGCTCTCTGTTTTCTATTTCTCTCTGTTCTCTCTCTCTTTCTCCCTCTGTTTTTGCTCTCTGTTCTCTCTGTCTCTCTCTGTGTTTCTGTCTCTCTCTGTGTTTCTGTCTCTCTCTCTCTGTCTCTGTCTCTGTTTCTGTCTCTCTCTGTGTTTCTGTCTCTCTCTGTGTTTCTGTCTCTCTCTCTGTCTCTGTCTCTGTTTCTGTCTCTCTCTTTGTTTCTGTCTCTCTCTGTGTTTCTGTCTCTCTCTCTGTCTCTGTCTCTGTTTCTGTCTCTCTCTTTGTTTCTGTCTCTCTCTGTGTTTCTGTCTCTCTCTCTGTCTCTGTCTCTCTCTTTGTTTCTGTCTCTCTCTGTGTTTCTGTCTCTCTCTCTGTCTCTGTCTCTGTTTCTGTCTCTCTCTTTGTTTCTGTCTCTCTCTGTGTTTCTGTCTCTCTCTCTGTCTCTGTCTCTGTTTCTGTCTCTCTCTGTGTTTCTGTCTCTCTCTGTGTTTCTGTCTCTCTCTCTCTCTCTCTCTCTCTCTCTCTCTCTCTCTCTCTCTCTCTCTCTCTCTCTCTCTCTCTCTGTCTCTGTCTCTCTCTCTCTCTCTCTCTCTCTCTGTTTCTGTCTCTGTTTCTGTCTCTCTCTCTGTCTCTGTCTCTGTTTCTGTCTCTCTCTCTGTCTCTGTCTCTGTTTCTGTCTCTCTCTGTGTCTCTGTCTCTGTTTCTGTCTCTCTCTGTGTCTCTGTCTCTCACTGTGTTTCAGTCTCTCTATCTGTCTCTGTCTCTGTTTCTGTCTCTCTCTGTGTTTCTGATTGTCTCTGTGTTTCTGTCTCTCTCTCTGTTTCTGTCACTCTCTCTCTCTCTCTCTCTCTCTCTCTCTCTCTCTCTCTCTCTCTCTCTCTCTGTTTCTCTCTCTCTCTGTCTCTGTCTCTGTCTCTGTCTCTGTCTCTGTCTCTGTCTCTCTCTCTGTGATCTCTCTCTTTCTCTCTCTCTGTTCTCTCTGTTCTCGCTCTCTGTTTTCTATTTCTCTCTGTTCTCTCTCTCTTTCTCCCTCTGTTTTTGCTCTCTGTTCTCTCTGTCTCTCTCTGTGTTTCTGTCTCTCTCTGTGTTTCTGTCTCTCTCTCTCTGTCTCTGTCTCTGTTTCTGTCTCTCTCTGTGTTTCTGTCTCTCTCTGTGTTTCTGTCTCTCTCTCTGTCTCTGTCTCTGTTTCTGTCTCTCTCTTTGTTTCTGTCTCTCTCTGTGTTTCTGTCTCTCTCTCTGTCTCTGTCTCTGTTTCTGTCTCTCTCTTTGTTTCTGTCTCTCTCTGTGTTTCTGTCTCTCTCTCTGTCTCTGTCTCTGTTTCTGTCTCTCTCTGTGTTTCTGTCTCTCTCTGTGTTTCTGTCTCTCTCTCTCTCTCTCTCTCTCTCTCTCTCTCTCTCTCTCTCTCTCTCTCTCTCTCTCTCTCTCTCTCTCTCTCTCTCTCTCTCTCTCTCTCTCTCTCTCTCTCTCTCTCTCTCTCTCTCTCTCTGTTTCTGTCTCTGTTTCTGTCTCTCTCTCTGTCTCTGTCTCTGTTTCTGTCTCTGTCTCTGTCTCTGTCTCTTTTCTGTCTCTCTCTGTGTCTCTGTCTCTGTTTCTGTCTCTCTCTGTGTCTCTGTCTCTCTCTGTGTTTCAGTCTCTCTATCTGTCTCTGTCTCTGTTTCTGTCTCTCTCTGTGTTTCTCTCTCTCTCTGTTTCTGATTGTCTCTGTGTTTTTGTCTCTCTCTCTGTTTCTGTCTCTCTCTCTGTTTCTGTCTCTCTCTCTCTCTCTCTCTCTCTCTCTCTCTCTCTCTCTCTCTCTCTCTCTCTCTCTCTCTCTCTCTCTCTCTCTCTCTCTCTCTCTGTCTCTGTCTCTGTCTCTGTCTCTCTGTCTCTGTCTCTGTCTCTGTCTCTGTCTCTGTCTCTGTCTCTGTCTCTCTCTCTGTCTCTCTCTCTCTGTCTCTCTCTCTGTTTCTGTCTCTCTCTCTGTTTCTATCTCTCTCTCTGTTTCTGTCTCTCTCTCTCTGTTTCTCTCTCTCTCTCTGTTTCTGTCTCTGTCTCTCTCTGTGTTTCTGTCTCTCTCTCTGTTTCTCTCTCTCTCTCTCTGTTTCTGTCTCTCTCTCTGTTTCTGTCTCTCTCTCTGTCTCTGTCTCTGTCTCTGTTTCTGTTTCTGTCTCTGTCTCTCTCTGTTTCTGTCTCTCTCTCTGTTTCTGTCTCTCTCTCTCTGTTTCTTTCTCTCTCTCTGTTTCTGTCTCTGTTCTCTGTTTCTGTCTCTCTCTCTGTCTCTCTCTCTCTCTCTCTGTTTCTGTCTCTGATCTCGCTCTCTGTTTTCTATTTCTCTCTGTTCTCTCTCTCTTTCTCCCTCTGTTTTTGCTCTCTGTTCTCTCTCTGTTTCTCTCTCTCTCTGTGTTTCTGTCTCTCTCTCTGTCTCTGTCTCTCTCTCTCTGTTTCTGTTTCTCCCTCTCTGTGTGTTTCTGTCTCACTCTCTGTTTCTGTCTCTCTCTCTGTTTCTGTCTCTGTCTCTGTCTCTGTCTCTGTCTCTGTCTCTGTCTCTGTTTCTGTCTCTCTCTCTGTCTCTCTGTCTCTGTTTCTGTCTCTCTCTCTGTCTCTGTCTCTCTCTGTGTTTCTGTCTCTCTATCTGTCTCTGTCTCTGTTTCTGTCTCTGTCTCTGTTTCTATCTCTCTCTCTGTCTCTGTCTCTGTCTCTCTGTCTCTGTCTTGTTCTGTCTCTGTCTCTGTCTCTGTCTCTGTCTCTGTCTCTGTCTCTGTCTCTCTCTCTCTCTGTCTCTGTCTCTGTCTCTCTCTCTCTGTTTCTGTCTCTCTCTCTGTTTCTGTCTCTCTCTCTGTTTCTGTCTCTGTTTCTGTTTCTGTCTCTCTCTGTGTTTCTGTCTCTCTCTCTGTCTCTGTCTCTGTCTCTGTCTCTCTCTGTCTCTCTCTCTCTGTCTCTCTCTCTGTTTCTGTCTCTCTCTCTGTTTCTATCTCTCTCTCTGTTTCTGTCTCTCTCTCTCTGTTTCTGTCTCTCTCTCTGTTTCTGTCTCTGTCTCTCTCTGTGTTTCTGTCTCTCTCTCTGTTTCTGTCTCTCTCTCTCTCTGTTTCTGTCTCTCTCTCTGTTTCTGTCTCTCTCTCTGTCTCTGTCTCTGTTTCTGTTTCTGTCTCTCTCTCTCTGTTTCTGTCTCTCTCTCTGTTTCTGTCTCTCTCTCTGTTTCTCTCTGTGTTTCTGTCTCTCTCTCTGTTTCTCTCTCTCTCTGTCTCTGTCTCTCTCTCTCTCTGTCTCTGTCTCTCTCTCTCTCTGTGATCTCTCTCTTTCTCACTCTCTGTTCCCTCTGATCTCGCTCTCTGTTTTCTATTTCTCTCTGTTCTCTCTCTCTTTCTCCCTCTGTTTCTGTCTCTCTCTCTGTCTCTGTCTCTGTTTCTGTCTCTCTCTCTCTCTGTTCCCTCTGATCTCGCTCTCTGTTTTCTATTTCTCTCTGTTCTCTCTCTCTCTTTCTCCCTCTGTTTTTGCTCTCTGTTCTCTCTGTCTCTCTCTCTGTCTTTCTCTCCTCCTCCCCCTCTCACACATGCCCTCAGAGTTCAACGCTAGGTGAGCCTCCTGAGAGGCTATGCACCCTACATGATTGTTCTGTACCGTACCTACTGTTTTATATAACATGTAATTCTACATGGTCATGGTTATATGGTACACATGCATTATTTAATTAATTAATGTCAGTGATTGGTTTGGCCTCTCTGTCACATACGAATGGACACACATGCATACGCAAACATACGGACAAACATACACACATGTACGCATACCAGACACACGCACACAAACACACACAGACACATACATATGTATACCACACACACACACACACACACACACACACACACACACACACACACACACACACACACACACACACACACACACACACACACACACACACACACACACACACACACACACACACACACACACACACACACACACACACACACACACACACACACACACACACACACACACACACATGCCTCACACAGGAAGCGGCGCAGGTCCTAATCCAGGCACTTGTCATCTCCCGTCTGGATTACTGCAACTCGCTGTTGGCTGGGCTCCCTGCCTGTGCCATTAAACCCCTACAACTCATCCAGAACGCCGCAGCCCGTCTAGTGTTCAACCTTCCCAAGTTCTCTCACGTCACCCCGCTCCTCCGCTCTCTCCACTGGCTTCCAGTTCATCCCAAGACCATGGTGCTTGCCTACGGAGCTGTGAGGGGAACGGCACCTCAGTACCTCCAGGCTCTGATCAGGCCCTACACCCAAATAAGGGCACTGCGTTCATCCACCTCTGGCCTGCTCGTCTCCCTACCACTGAGGAAGTACAGTTCCCGCTCAGCCCAGTCAAAACTGTTCGCTGCTCTGGCTCCCCAATGGTGGAACAAACTCCCTCACGACGCCAGGACAGCGGAGTCAATCACCACCTTCCGGAGACACCTGAAACCCCACCTCTTTAAGGAATACTTAGGATAGGATAAAGTAATCCTTCTCACCCCCCCCCCCTTAAAATATTTAGATGCACTATTGTAAAGTGGCTGTTCCACTGGATGTCATAAGGTGAATGCACCAATTTGTAAGTCGCTCTGGATAAGAGCGTCTGCTAAATGACTTAAATGTAAATGTAAATGTATGCATACCACACACACATCCTGTATGGCTTCTCTTCACTTCTTGTGCTGCTCGTCTCGTCTCTCTCTCCGTCTTTCCGTCCCACAATCATTAATTTGGCAGCCATTCTTTGTCATACAATGGGAGCGTGTCCCACAGGAGGAGGAGGATGAGGGGAGGAGGAGGAGAGGAGGAAGAGAGGAGCAGGAGTGTAGAAGGAGGAGGGGAGAAGGAGGCGGAGGAGGAGAGGAGGAGGAGGGGAGGAGGAGGGGAGAAGGAGGAGGAGGAGGGGAGAAGGAGGAGGAGGAGGGAGGAGGAGGAGGAGGAGGAGGAGGGGAGAAGGAGGAGGGGAGAAGGAGGAGGGGAGAAGGAGGCGGAGGAGGAGGAGGGAGGAGGAGGAGGAGGGGAGGAGCAGGATGAGGGGAGAAGGAGGAGGAGAGGAAAAGGAGGAGGAGGATGAGGGGAGGTGGAGGAGAGGGGGAGGAGGAGGGGAGGAGGAAAATGAGGGGAGAAGGAGGAGGAGCAGAGGAGGAGGAGGATGAGGGGAGGAGGAGGAGGGGAGAAGGAGGAGGAGGAGGGGAGAAGAAGGATGAGGAGGATGAGGGGAGAAGGAGGAGGAGGAGGATGAGGGGAGGAGGAGGATGAGGGGAGGAAGAGGAGGGGAGAAGGAGGAGAGGAGGAGAGGAGGAGGATGAGGATGAGGGGAGGAGGAGGATGAGGGGAGAAGAAGGAGGTGGATGAGGAGGATGAGGGGAGGAGGAGGAGGAGGACAGGAGGAGGAGGAGGAGGAGGGGAGGAGGGGAGGAGGAGGAGGGGAGGAGGAGGGGAGGAGGAGGGGAGAAGGGAGGAGAGGAGCAGGGGAGGAGGAGGAGGGGAGGAGGATGAGGGGGAGGAGGAGGAGGGGGAGGAGGAGGAGGGGAGAAGGAGGAGGAGGGGAGAGGAGGAGGAGGAGGAAGAGGAGCGGAGAAGGGGGAGGAGGAGGATGAGAGGAGGAGGGGAGGAGGAGGATGAGGGGAGAAGGAGGAGGAGGAGAGGAGGACGAGAATGAGGGGAGGGGGAGGAGGAGCCACACAGCACAGGAGCCCCATTTGAGCTCAAATCAAGGTCACCATCGTGATGGGTCAGAGCCTCCCTGCCTGTCTGCCTGCCTGTCTGCCTGTCTGCCTGCCTGTCTGTCTAACTGCCTCCCTGCCTGCCTGTGTACCAGCCTCCCTTGGTGTCTGCCCGACACAGTAATATACAATATTCTGTACACACAATAGAAGCATCTGCTCGGTCTCTTGGGTCTGTCGGTGCGTGTTTTCGGGCTTGTTTCTCCTTTTGAAGTAAAGCTGCAGTGTTTCCCCTCTTGTCTATGGTAATTCTCTGTGTCTATACCCCTCATGTCTATGGTAATTCTCTGTGTCTATACCCCTCATGTCTATGGTAATTCTCTGTGTCTATATCCCTCATGTCTATGGTAATTCTCTGTGTCTATACCCCTCATGTCTATGGTAATTCTCTGTGTCTATACCCCTCATGTCTATGGTAATTCTCTGTGTCTATACCCCTCATGTCTATGGTAATTCTCTGTGTCTATACCCCTCATGTCTATGGTAATTCTCTGTGTCTATACCCCTCATGTCTATGGTAATTCTCTGTGTCTATACCCCTCATGTCTATGGTAATTCTCTATGTCTATTCCCCTCATGTCTATGGTAATTCTCTGTGTCTATACTCCTCATGTCTATGGTAATTCTCTGTGTCTATACCCCTCATGTCTATGGTAATTCTCTGTGTCTATACCCCTCATGTCTATGGTAATTATGTGTGTCTATACCCCTAGTCTATACCATCCATACGTGACACATTGGTTGGGAGTCTATGTGACACTGAAGAGCTCCCACCCTTCTGCTTCATGGACCAGACTGTTCTGTTCTGTGTTACTTTAGGAATTAGGTCGGGTCAACCACCTGTATAGGGACCCAGAGGAGGTTGTCTCAGTCCTGCTCATAATCTATCTGGTCTGCCCCGGTGGGAGATCTGGAGGTATTAGTGGAAAAAGGTCTGATGCACAATGTCTCTCCTAATTATCACTCCTTTTCTATTTTATTTCACCTTTAATTAACCAGGTAGGACAGTTGAGAACAAGGTTCTTTTTTGTTGTCTTTTTTTGATGGTTTGGAACTGGGATAGTAGCTAGCTAACATTAGCTACACTTCTACCTTGTATTTATTAGAGTACCAGGATTGTGGATGAGATTATCTGCATTTTCAGTTTACACTTTGACCTGTGTAATGTAACACGGGGCGGCAGGGTAGCCTAGTGGTTAGAGTGTTGGACTAGTAACCGAAAGGTTGTAAGTTCGAATCCCCGAGCTGACAAGGTACAAATCTGTTGTTCTGCCCCTGAACAGGCAGTTAACCCACTGTTCCTAGGCCGTCATTGAAAATAAGAATTTGTTCTTAACTGACTTGCCTAGTAAAATAAATTTAAAAAAACACCACACCGTCTCTTTTCATGCTATCGGTCTAAAAGGTGAAAGGTTTTTCAGAGCACATTGCTAATTCCTTATGTTGGTGTACAGAGTTCCTGCTCGAAGGACCACATTTTGAAACCGATACACAGTGTCTGCAGTGAGCTCTTACGGAAAAGGACAGCCCTGCTAACCTTTCCAATCCGGCAGGAAGGGGAGGGATGGATCTAGACACTGTTGCCCTAGAACACACAAAGAGTTATACCCACCTCAGTCTTAACATCAGCACCACAGATAACTTCCACAAAGTTGTGAACTATCTAAGAGACGAGGCAAGAAGGTTCTTCTATGCCATCAAAGGGAACATAAATCTTGACATCCCAATTAGGATCAGTTATAGAACGCATTTCCCTCTGCGGTTGTGAGGTTTGACGTCACAAAATGGGACAAACACCCAATTCAGACTCTGCATGCAGAATTCTGCTCAATTATACTTTGTCTTCAATGCAACACCCCTAACAATGCATGCAGAGCAGAATAAGGACTATACCCACTAGTTATCAACATACAGAAAAGATCTGTTAAATTCTACAACCACCTAAAAGGAAGCAATGCCCACATATTCCACCACAAAGTCCCCACTTACAGAGAGATGAACCTAGAGAAGATTCCCCTCAGCAAACTGGTTCTGGGGCTCTGTTCACAAAAAAGGTCATTACTTGACACATTGGAAACAATTAACAAAAACACAGAACAAACTAGAATGCTATTTGGGCCTAAACAGAGAGAACACAGTGGTAGAATACCTGACCACTGTGACTGACCCAAACTTAAGGAAGGCTTTGACTATGTACAGACTCAGTGAGCATAGCCTTGCTATTGAGAAAGGCCACCGTAGGCAGACATGGCTCTCAAGAGAAGACAGGCTGTGTGCACACTGCCCACAAAATGTGGTGGAAACTGAGCTGCACATCCTAACCTCCTGCCAAATGTATGACCATATTAGAGATGCATATTTCCCTCAGATTACACAGACCCACAAAGAATTTGAAAACAAATACAATTTTGATAAACTCCCATATCTACAGTATCAGGTGAAAAACCACAGTGTGCATCACAGCAGCAAGATTTGTGACCTGTTGCCACAAGAAAAGGGCAACCAGTGAACAACAAACACCATTGTAAATACAACCCATATTTATGTTTATTTATTTTCCCTTTTGTACTTTTTAACTATTTGCACATCATTACAACACTGTATATAGACATAATATGACATTTGAAATGTCTCTATTCATTTGGTACTTTTGTGAGTGTAATGTTTACAATTTCACTTGCTTTAGCAATGTAAACATGTTTTCCATGCCAATAAAACCCCTTAATGAGAGAGAGAGGAAAGAGGGAAATGTTGTCACGGCTGTACTTTAATCTCCTCCCGTTTATATAGCTGGTTTTCTTCATGTCCCGCTAGCAGCACAACTTCTAGTGAAACTGGAGGGCGCGCAAATCAAATAAATATCCATACAAATTGTGGATATTAAACATTTAGGTACATATAAGTGTCTTATATCATTTGAAATCTTAACTTCTTGTTAATCTAACTGCTCTGTCTGATTTACAGTAGCTATTACAGCGAAAACATGCCATGCGATTGTTTGAGGACGGTGCCCCACATCAAAATATTTTTTCACTGGCACAGGTTGCATACATTCCTATATAACGATTAAATATTAAATTACTTTTCGAAAATCTTCCTCTGATTTGTCATCCCATGGGTCCCAGCTATAACATGTAGTGTTGTTTTGTTAGATAAAATCCTTCTTTACATCCCAAAAAGTCTGTTTAGTTGGCGCCATCAATTTGAGTAATCCACAGGTTCAACTTGCAGAGAAAGGAATCCACAAATATACCCCTAAACTTTGTTTTAACAATTCAAAATATGTTTCTATTTAATCCTCAGATAGGCTAAAATGTAATCAAATTATAATATTTCTTTCTGAAAGAAAGAAGTATATTCAATAGGAAACCGATTTTATCAGGTGTGTAATGTCTTCATTTCCAAGACTGTGTCCTTCTACTAAAACTGTTATTTTTTATTCGTTTTTGAAGTTACAAACCTGAAACCTTGAACATAGACTGCTGACACCCTGTGGAAGCCATAGGAATTGCACCCGGGGAGCTAATTTTCAATATGACCTTTCTCGTTCATTTCTAAGACGATGGTCTCTCAATAAAAAAAAAACATTTCCAGTTGGTTTTTCTTTGAATTTCCTCCTACTATATCTATTGTGTTATATTCTCCTACATTATGTTAACATTTAGACACACTTCACAGTGTTTGGTTTCCAATGGTACTAATTATATCCTGGCTTCAGGACCTGAGCTAGAGGCAGTTTATTTTGGGCATGTCATTCAGGCAGGAAGTGGGAAAAAAGGGGCCTAGCCCTAAATACAGGCAAGTCATTCATGGGGCAACCAGCTTCAATTACTCTGTTTTTACACACAAGCCTTCAAATGGACAAAACAAAAAATTATCTGTGTCTCAAATGGCACCCTGTTGGCACCCTGTTGGCACCCTGAACAGAAAAAGTGAAATCTTCCTCGATACTAAAAAAAGACCCAAGCCACTGATAATAATAACAACAACACAAGCCTATAGATACACTTCCCTACTCATTCATTACAGCTGCAGTGCTGGTTGTAGCGCTGAGTGGAAGTAGGGAGAACGCGCATTTTATGGCCTATAAAACTGTTGAAAACAAAGTGTTGACAGTGCTGAGTAAGAACTTAAACATGAACTCACTCATAAAAACAGCGGCTCTTTGCTGTATTCGTTAACAGTCTCTCTCTATTCACATGGACTTAAACGTTTTGAAATCTGACTGTATCAACTTTGCTGTAACTTTTTTACGCCTGCTATGTTACTGCAGACACGGTAATCTGAGCCATCAGATTGGCTAGCGGTAGGCCAGTAGTGCACTTGATTTGCTCTACGGGCTCACCGGGAAGGCAGACTTTGTACCTTCAGACACATGAAATGGTTAAAAATGGGAACACTTGGCTTATCCGTCACACAGGGCAGCTGAATGGGGTGAATCTACCACCAACAGTCCCCTATGATGTCTCTCAATAGTTGAAACAACCATATGCAAGGTGAATGAGTAAACCACACCCACGTGATGAGTAACCTTGCCTCAGACCTGAGCTCAGCAGGCTAAACACAGTCTTGTGGCAAGCAGGAGGACCATGTTGAAATTCCACTAATGTGCCTCTCTCTCTCAGAAAATCTGTCTTAAATCTCATATTTTTTTAAAAATTGTTTTATTTATTTAACCTTTATTTAACTAGGCGAGTCAGTTAAGAACAAATTCTTATTTACAACGACAAGAATAGTTCAACACGTCCAGAGAGATAAACACACTGTTAAAAAGACCAGCTCTGCTTCAGCAGTTTCAGCACCCCTTTTCTTGTGTTTGGTTGTACTTGCCCAAATTCCCTTATTTTCACCTTATTGGTGCTTCCAAGCCACCCCACTTTGTGAGCCAATCACGTTGTAGCTATTCCCTCATCTCGCTGCCCCTCTCCATTTCCCTCCATGTTCCTACAGCTTGACTTGTTGCATTGAATTATAAGTTATACCGGCATGTTTGTGCTGTCGTTATATTCAAGGTCTGATGGTAAAAACTGTTATTTCACCCTTTAAATGTTGAGGTATGTTAGCTTGCTAGCCTAGCCGTTAGCCTGCTATGGGCCTTTGCCCTGCGGCCACTAGTGGTGGGTAGGTCAGTGGTTTGTTCACCCGCACGCAATTGCTAATAACGCATTCGCAACCGCCTGACTATATGTGATAACGTGACAATCTGAGGCCTACACCCGCTAATATAGAAGATGTGCTGTAGGTTTCAGTCAGAGACGGTAGAATGAATTTTCTAAATTGTTTTGGTTGTCTGATGTGTTTCTGCTCAACATTTTGGTAGACTATTTGTTAGTCCACTTGTATATAATTAGATACATGCAGCTTCTCTTCTGTCATTACTTGTTGCCCTGGAACACTAAACAAACCTTCGCTCACCAGAATAATCTCATAAATCAATAGAATGAATGCTTCATTCTTGTTAACAATGGTAACGATTTCTGTCATCGCTGCTTCTTTCGCGGAGCAAAGGCGTTTAGGAACTGGAGAGAAAATGTAATGACTCTACAAAAAGAACTCAATGATTTTCTGTGCAAAACATCCAAATGACATCAGTTTGACCGGTTGTAAGGTAATAGAGGAAACCTGTGTAAACGAGCCAACAGGTTTCTGATTAGATTTCAGTTCAGCTTGGATGCATAGTTAATCTGGTTGAAATACTATCAGTGTTTATGATGCTGATAAAGATAGATACCGTCGATAGAGTTGCTATCTTCACATTCTCTCAAGATGCCGAAAGAAAGAGATCATATTTCCCTCGTCAAAATGTTTATTGCAAGAAAAGCTTCATTCAACGAGAGTTAATTTTAAGGCAAGGTGAGAGGTTATAGACCTACAGAGTCCAGATTTCAGTTTCCATTTTACCCATCTGAACAGCAGGCTACAGTTCCCTGGACCTGTCATTGGCCTATTTGAAGTCCGATCTGTGACTGTTGAATTTGTACAGCGCCTCACAATCACCACACAACACTGTTATCATCCTCTTGTACCACTTCACCAAATATTTCCCAAACATTACTTTCTGGTCCTCCCTTCTCTTTATTTTCAACTCTACATTTCACAGCTTTTCTCTTATTGAAGTAAACCCCCGACATTGTCCGTTTTGCCTCCGTGGATTTATGCACTAATGCCAGATAGCCTTAAATAATGAAAGAAAAATCTCAATGTAACCCATAGATATTAAATTGCACAATAATGATACATTTCAGGATTTTTAAGGTTTTTGTTTTCTCTTTATTCAAACAGCGCCGTGGATAAAACACCGGATCGCGGGTTAAGAATTATGAGTCATTATTAATTAGCATCATTATTTCTCACCCTATTTAATTACATGTAAAGTCTTTATGTACCGGCCTATTTCAGCCGCTGTTACCTGTCTGCTTTGAGTCTATTGGGGTTATGGCTTATGTATATCTTGTATCTGCATTCCATTATTATTTCTGGGTTAGTGATCCGTCATTGAGCATTGTCAAGCATAGATGTGTGTATTGATGTACATACTATGTTAAGTCAGTCTATGTGTTGTATTTCTGGCCATATTAATATGTTAAGTCAGTCTATGTGTTGTATTTCTGGCCATATTAATATGTTAAGTCATAATATTATGTTAAGTCAGTCTATGTGTTGTATTTCTGGCCATATTAATATGTTAAGTCAGTCTATGTGTTGTATTTCTGGCCATATTAATATGTTAAGTCAGTCTATGTGTTGTATTTCTATCCATATTAACATGTTAAGTCAGTCTATGTGTTGTATTTCTGGCCATATTAATATGTTAAGTCAGTCTATGTGTTGTATTTCTGGCCATATGTTTAATATGTTATATGTCAGTCTATGTGTTGTATTTCTATCCATATTAACATGTTAAGTCAGTCTATGTGTTGTATTTCTGGCCATATTAATATGTTAAGTCAGTCTATGTGTTGTCATATTAATATGTTAAGTCAGTCTATGTGTTGTATTTCTGGCCATATTAATATGTTAAGTCAGTCTATGTGTTGTATTTCTGGCCATATTAATATGTTAAGTCAGTCTATGTGTTGTATTTCTGGCCATATTAATATGTTAAGTCAGTCTATGTGTTGTATTTCTGGCCATATTAATATGTTAATTCAGTCTATGTGTTGTATTTCTATCCATATTAACATGTTAAGTCAGTCTATGTGTTGTATTTCTGGCCATATTAATATGTTAAGTCAGTCTATGTGTTGTATTTCTGGCCATATTAATATGTTAAGTCAGTCTATGTGTTGTATTTCTGGCCATATTAATATGTTAATTCAGTCTATGTGTTGTATTTCTATCCATATTAACATGTTAAGTCAGTCTATGTGTTGTATTTCTGGCCATATTAATATGTTAAGTCAGTCTATGTGTTGTATTTCTGGCCATATTAATATGTTAATTCAGTCTATGTGTTGTATTTCTATCCATATTAACATGTTAAGTCAGTCTATGTGTTGTATACAGGCCATATTAATATGTTAAGCCAGTACAGACCATAGTAATGTGCTAAGCTAGTTTAGCTATTAGAGGTCATTCGTAGGCCTATGTACAAAAGTGGAGGCTGCTGAGGGGAAGATGGCTGGAATGGAGCAAATGGAATGGCATCAAACACATGGAAACCATGGAAACCATGTGGTTAATGTATTTGAAACTAATCCAGGGTGCCACCAACCTGCTGTGGTACTGTATCTGTGTTTGCTTAGTATCGAACTGTATTACTGCCAATTCTCTGTGTACTCACTGCTGTTCTTTATATAACCACACACATACTATCTACAGTTATCCATGCAGGAACCATTATCTGGAATAAACCTTTTCAAAAGACATCTGGACTTGTTCTTGCTGATAGACCTGTGGCAGCTGAACCATGTCCACTGGCACCTATTGACGATTATTCATGGTCCTCCCGGATCAGCTCTTAGTATTTTCACACACACACACAGACTCCAATCCACTCCATGTCAAAATGGTCCTCAGGGAACTTGGATAACTTCCACTGTTTGAATTTCAGCTACTTTGAGGCATGCAGTTGCTTGGCAACGAAATAACTGCATTTCAGTTTTTTTTTACCACTTTGGTTATTGTGCATGGGTTTAGACTGATCAAACCAAGGGGTTCGGGATTTGGAATGTAACCAACCTGTTATTGAAGGAGCATTCAAGGAGGAGGAGGGGGGAGGAGGAGGAGGAAGAGGAGGAGAAGGAGGTGGGGGGAGGAGGAGGAGAAGGGGGAGGGGGGAGGAGGAGGAGAATGGGAGGAGGAAGAGGTGGGGGGAGGAGGAGGAGAAGGGGGAGAGAGGGGGAGGAGGAGGAGCAGGCAAGGGGGAGGAAGAGGAGAAGGGGAGGAGGGGGATGAGGAGGAAGAGGAGGGGAGGTGGAGGAGGAGGAGGGGGGGGGAGCAGGGGAGGGGAGGAAGATGGAAGGGGGGAGGGGAGAGAAGGAGGAGGAGGAGGGGGAGGGGGATGAGGAGGAAGAGGAGGAGGAGGGGAGGTGGAGGAGGAGGAGAAGGGGAGGGGGAGAGGGGGAGGAGAAGGGGGATACTTTCTCTTGTATGGCAGATGCATGCTGTAGCTACTAGATTGTTCTGTTTAATTAGATCATCTTACATATGTATGAATCCTGACCATAGAAGCAAAGCTAACTGGCTGGGTGCTAACTAAGCTAACTGGCTGGGTGCTAACGGTGCTGATTTGGAATCACACTCTTGTGATGAGGTAGCCCTGCCTGAGACTTGTAAGCCCAAATGTAGCCCACAAGGATTTTCTCTTGGGCTAGGGTAATGGTTAAGACATTACTAAGATAACTGGCTGAGTGCTAACTAAGCTAACTGGCTGAGTGCTAACTAAGCTAACTGGTTGAGCTAAACCAGGGACACTTTAAGAAATGAGGCGAGGAGAATCTCAATTCAAATTGTATCAACGCCCATTGTGTACGTTGTCCGTACACTCTCAATGGGCCATGCGGTGCATTCTGGGACAAGGACAGCACTCCATCAAGCACTGAATGGGAGTCAATTGGGTTGTATAGCTAAAAAAAACACAGCATTGGCATGAATTACGTGAACAAGAAGAACAACATTACAAATCTTTTCTGAGGTCATTTCTGTCTATCCCCGTCCCCAGTCCACCTGATCGTGCTGCTGATCCAGTTTCTGCTGATCTGTCTGCGGCTATTGAACCCGAACCTGTTCACCGGACGTGCTTCCTTTTCCAGGACCTACTGTTTGGACCATCTCTCTCTCTCTCTCTCTCTCTCTCTCTCTCTCTCTCTCTCTCTCTCTCTCTCTCTCTCTCTCTCTCTCTCTCTCTCTCTCTCTCTCTCTCTCTCTCTCTCTCTCTCTCTCTGACGCAACTGCTGTCTCGACCTCTGAATGCTTGGCAATGAAAAGCCAACTGACATTTACTCCTGAGTGGCTGACCTGTTGCACCCTCTATAAGCCCTCAGAGCCTGGTTCCTCTCGGTTTTAAGCACTTTATTGTCATAACGTTCCCCAAGCGATCTCCTGCCGAGCTAACTCCCCTGGGTTTTGAGAGAGGGGATTGTGTGTGTGTGTGTGTGTGTGTGTGTGTGTGTGTGTGTGTGTGTGTGTGTGTGTGTGTGTGTGTGTGTGTGTGTGTGTGTGTGTGTGTGTGTGTGTGTGTGTGTGTGTGTGTGTGTGTGTGTGTGTGTGTGTGTGTATCCTGGGGTCTGAGAGAGGGGGATTCTCTCATTGGCTTTTTAAATCTGTCATCCTCCTACAGATTCCTCCTCTTTTCCTCTCATCCCGAGACACTCCCGTCTCTCTCTTTCCATCTCCCTCCATCCTCCCCTATCTCCCTCTATCCTCCCCTATCTCCCTCCATCCTCCCCTATCTCCCTCCATCCTCCCCTATCTCCCTCAACTCAACCCCCATCTACTCGTTGCTGTAATGTTCATTAATTGAAGAGAAAACACGTCTGTGAAAACAGAGGGAATACATGCATGTTTTCTAGGATTCTACTATGGGTTCTGCAATCTGCACATACCTGGGTTACACTTCCTGCCAATCTTTTATTGTTACTATGGCTCCTTGCTCCGTGCTATGCATATTTATCTATGCATAGCACACTACAACACGCAGACATAATTGACAAATTAAGCTTTTGTGTTTCATGAGTCCACCAGATCAGAGGCATTAGGGATGCCCAGGTATGTTCTCCTGATAAGTGCGTAAATTGGAAAATGTTCCTGTCCTGCTAAGCATAAAAAATGTAACGAGTACTTTTGGGTGTCAGGGAAAATGTACACTGTATGGAGTAAAAAACGTGCATACAGATACACCAAATAAGTACTTTAAAGTATTTTAAACGACTTAATAAGTACTTTAAAGTATTTTTACTTATGTACTTTAAGCACTATATAGAGAATACGGTGCAATTGGGATGCAGCCCTGCGTGTTGTGCTGCAAACTGTTACAGGATGTTATCTTTAAAGTCCGGCGAGCCCATTTGTCTGTTATTGACGTTGTCTGAGAGTCATCAGGTAAATGACTCTAATCAGACTGATATGACAGCCATATCGTGCATGCAATTGTGTTTTATGATCGCTCCACATCCCATAGTCGTATGTCCTTCGCCATGGTTACAGCTTGACTGCTGGCACTGGACCCTGATTGGTCGACAGCACGGGTCAGATCAGAACACGACACAACACAGTCATTAGGACAGGACACTGAATAACTGTTAATCGTGAGCAGGGGAGCAACTTTGCTTTTAGAACTTGGGGGGGACGTAATTTACTTAATTTTTTATCCAATCGAATAAACACTCCAAACAGCGTATCCGACCGCTCGGAGGTGTCCACATGGTCCTAAAGCACACCGTTGTCTTGTTTTGTATCACATTCCAATTATAAAACTGGGGGGAATATAACTGGGAATCTATGGGAATCTATTTCCCGATGTAAATGCTTCTAACATACACTATATATATATATAGAGTTTGTGGTAGAGTATGTGGCAGAGTATCTGGTAGAGTATGTGGTAGAGTATGTGGTAGAGTATGTGGTAGAGTATGTGGTAGAGTCCTGTGGTAGAGTATGTGGTAGAGTATGTGGTAGAGTATCTGGTAGAGTATGTGGTAGAGTATGTGGTAGAGTCCTGTGGTAGAGTATGTGGTAGAGTATCTGGTAGAGTATCTGGTAGAGTATGTGGTAGAGTATCTGGTAGAGTATCTGGTAGAGTTTGTGGTAGAGTATGTGGTAGAGTATGTGGTAGAGTATCTGGTAGAGTTTCTGGTAGAGTATGTGGTAGAGTATGTGGTAGAGTATCTGGTAGAGTATCTGGTAGAGTATGTGTTAGAGTATGTGGTAGAGTATGTGGTAGAGTATGTGGTAGAGTATCTGGTAGAGTATGTGGTAGAGTATCTGGTAGAGTATGTGGTAGAGTATCTGGTAGAGTATGTGGTAGAGTATCTGGTAGAGTATGTGGTAGAGTATGTGGTAGAGTCCTCTGGTAGAGTATCTGGTAGAGTTTTTAGAGTATCTGGTAGAGTATGTGGTAGAGTATCTGGTAGAGTTTGTGGTAGAGTATCTGGTAGAGTATCTGGTAGAGTATGTGGTAGAGTATCTGGTAGAGTATGTGGTAGAGTATCTGGTAGAGTATCTGGTAGAGTTTGTGGTAGAGTATCTGGTAGAGTATGTGGTAGAGTATCTGGTAGAGTTTGTGGTAGAGTATCTGGTAGAGTATGTGGTAGAGTATCTGGTAGAGTTTGTGGTAGAGTATCTGGTAATGTGGTAGAGTATCTGGTAGAGTCATGTGGTAGAGTATGTGGTAGAGTATGTGGTAGAGTATCTGGTAGAGTATGTGGTAGAGTATCTGGTAGAGTTTGTGGTAGAGTATCTGGTAGAGTATCTGGTAGAGTTTGTGGTAGAGTATCTGGTAGAGTATGTGGTAGAGTATCTGGTAGAGTTTGTGGTAGAATATGTGGTAGAGTATCTGGTAGAGTCCTGTGGTAGAGTATCTGGTAGAGTTTGTGGTAGAGTCCTGTGTGTGTGCATAGAGGCAGTCCAAGAGTCAGGAAAAAAGGGTCAGTGCAGGTGGTCGGGGTCTTGTCTAGCAGTCTTGTTTAGCAGTCTTGTTTAGCAGTCTTGTTTAGCAGTCTTGTTTGGCAGTCTTGTCTAGCAGTCTTGTTTAGCAGTCTTGTTTGGCAGTCTTGTCTAGCAGTCTTGTTTGGCAGTCTTGTTTGGCAGTCTTGTTTAGCAGTCTTGTTTGGCAGTCTTGTTTAGCAGTCTTGTTTAGCTGTCTTGTTTAGCAGACTTGTTTGGCAGTCTTGTCTAGCAGTCTTGTCTAGCAGTCTTGTTTAGCAGACTTGTTTGGCAGTCTTGTTTAGGAGTCTTGTTTGGCAGTCTTGTCTAGCAGTCTTGTTTGGCAGTCTTGTCTAGCAGTCTTGTTTAGTCTTGTTTGTCTTGTCTAGCAGTCTTGTTTAGCAGTCTTGTCTAGCAGACTTGTTTGGCAGTCTTGTTTAGCAGTCTTGTTTGGCAGTCTTGTTTAGGAGTCTTGTTTGGCAGTCTTGTCTAGCAGTCTTGTTTAGCTGTCTTGTCTAGCAGTCTTGTCTAGCAGACTTGTTTGGCAGTCTTGTTTAGCAGTCTTGTTTGGCAGTCTTGTCTAGCAGTCTTGTTTAGCAGTCTTGTTTGGCAGTCTTGTCTAGCAGTCTTGTCTAGCAGTCTTGTTTAGCAGTCTTGTTTGGCAGTCTTGTTTAGCAGTCTTGTTTAGCAGTCTTGTTTGGCAGTCTTGTTTAGCAGTCTTGTTCAGCAGTCTTATGGCTTGGGGGTAGAAGCTGTTCAGGCTCCTATTGGTTCCAGACTTGGGGAACTGGTACCTCTTGCCATGCGATTCAGCAGAGTGAACGATCTAAGAGCTAAAGCAAGAAGGGCCTTCTACGGCATCAAAAGGAACATAAAACTCGACATCCCAATGAGGATCTGGTTAAAAATACTTCAGTTATACTGTATAACCCATTGCCCTTTATGGTTGTGAGGTCTGTGGTCTGCTCACCAACCAAGAATTCACAAAATGGGACAAACACCTAATTGAAATTCTGCATGCAGAATTCTCCTCAATTATACTAAATTAAACCCCTAACAATGCACGCAGAGCAGAATAAGGACTATATCCACTAGTTGTCAACATACAGAAAAGATCTGTTAAATTCTACAACCACCTAAAAGGAAGTAATGCCCACATATTCCACCACAAAGTCCCCACTTACAGAGAGATGAACCTAGAGAAGATTCCCCTCAGCAAACTGGTTCTGGGGCTCTGTTCACAAACACAAACAGACCCCACAGAGCCCCAGGACAGCAACACAATTAGACCCAACCAAATCATGAGGAATGCAAAAAGATAACCATTTGACACACTGGAAAGGATAAACCAAAATCTGAGCAAATTGGAATGCTGTCTGGCCCTAAACAGAGAGTACACAGTGGCAAAATATCAGACCACTGTGACTGACCCAAAATGAAGTGAGCATAGCCTTTCTATTGAGAGAGGTCATCATAGGCAGACCTGGAGAGAAGGCAGGCTATGTGCACACTGCCCACAAAATGAGGTGGAAACTGAGCTGCACTTCCTAACCGCCTGCCAAATGTATGACCATATTAGAGACACACATTCCCACAGATCACACAGACCCACAAAGAGTTTGAAAACAAATTAAACATTGATATACTCTCCTATCTGTTAGGCAAAACACCAGTGTGCAATCACAGCAGCAAGATGTGTGGGCCATTGAAAAGGGACACCAAACAACATTGGAAAAACCACCAATATTTATCTGTTTATTTATCTTCCCCCAATATCCATTTTTACATGTACATATTAGTCATTTATCAGAATCTTATCCAGAGAGACTTACAGTTAGTCATTTATCAGACTCTTATCCAGAGAGACTTACAGTTAGTCATTTATCAGACTCTTATCCAGAGAGACTTACAGTTAGTCATTTCCAGAGAGACTTCAGAGTCATTTATCAGACTCTTATCCAGAGAGACTTACAGTTAGTCATTTATCAGACTCTTATCCAGAGAGACTTACAGTTAGTCATTTAGCAGACTCTTATACCATTTATCAGAGACTTACATGTTAGTCATTTATCAGACTCTATATACATGTTAGTCCAGACTCTTATCCAGAGAGACTTACAGTTAGTCATTTATCAGACTCTTATCCAGAGAGACTTACAGTTAGTCATTTAGCAGACTCTTATCCAGAGAGACTTACAGTTAGTTATTTAGCAGACTCTTATCCAGAGAGACTTACAGTTAGTCATTTAGCAGACTCTTATCCAGAGAGACTTACAGTTAGTCATTTAGTAGACTCTTATCAAGAGAGACTTAAAGTTAGTCATTTAGCAGACTCTTATCCAGAGAGACTTACAGTTAGTCATTTAGTAGACTCTTATCAAGAGAGACTTAAAGTTAGTTCATTCATCTTAAGATACAGTTGAGTCATTCAAACTCATTTTTCAACCAGTCCACAAAATTCTTGTTATCAAACTATAGTTTTGCAAGTCGGGTAGGACATCTACTTTGTGCATGACACAACTCATTTTTCCAACAATTGTTGACAGACAGATTATTTATCTTATATTTATATTTATTTATCTTATAATTCACTGTATCACAATTCCAGTGGGTCAGAAGTTTACATACACTAAGTCGACTGTGCCTTTAAACAGCTTGGAAAATTCCAGAAAATTATGTCATGCTTTAGAAGCTTCTGATAGGCTAATTGACATAATTTGATTCAATTGGAGGTATACCTGTGGATGTGTTTCAAGGCATACCTTCAAACTCAGTGCCTCTTTGCTTGACATAATGGGAAAATCAAAAGAAATCAGCCAAGACACATTCTGTCTCCTAGAGATGAACTTTGGTGCAAAAAGTACAAATCAATCCCAGAACAACAGCAAAGGACCTTGTGAAGATGTTGGAGGAAACAAGTACAAAAGTATCTACATCCACAGTTAAACGAGTCCGATATCAACATAACCTGAAAGGCCGCTCAGCAAGGAAGATGCTACTGCTCCAAAAACGCCATAAAATAGTCAGACTACGGTTTGCAACTGCACATGGGTACAAAGATTATACTTTTTGGAGAAATGTCCCCTGGTCTGATGAAACAAAAATAGAACTGTTTGGCCATAATGACCATCATTATGTTTGGAGGAAAAAGGGGGATGCTTGCAAGCCGGAGAACACCATCCCAACCGTGAAGCACGGGGTGGCAGCATCATGTTGTGGGGGACTGGTACACTTCACAAAATAGATGTCATCATGAGGAAGGAAAATTATGTGGATATATTGAAGTAACACCTCAAGACATTAGTCAGGAAGTTAAAGCTTGGTCGTAAATGGGTCTTCCAAATGGACAATGACCCCAAGCATACTTCCAAAGTTGTGGCAAAAAGTCAAGGTATTGGAGTGGCCATCATAAAGCCCTGACCTCAATCCTATAGAAAATGTGTGGGCAGAACTGAAAAAGCGTGTGCCAGCAAGGAGGCCTACAAACCTGACTCAGTTACACCAGCTCTGTCAGGAAGAATGGGCCAAAATTCACCCAACCTATTGTGGGAAGCTTGTGGAAGGCTACCCGAAACGCTTGACCCAAGTTAAACAATTTAAAACGCTACCAAATACTAATTGAGTGTATGTAAACTTCTGACCCACTGAGAATGTGATGAAAGAAATAAAAGCTGAAATAAATCATTCTCTCTACTATTATTCTGACATTTCACATTCTTAAAATAATGTGATGATCCTAACTGACCTAAGACAGGGAATTTTTACTAGGATTAAATGTCAGGAATTGTGAAAAACTGAGTTTAAATGTATTTGGCTAAGGTGTATGTAAACTTTCGACTTCAACTGTAGTTTGGTGAGACAACCACATATTACAGTCATAGTAAGCCAATTGTTCCTCAATTAAGTAGTTATCAGCAGTGGGTAAATAATGTGCGTGTGTTAGTTCCATTTTTTTTGTGTTGCGAGGTGGGATTATTTAAGACACTCTTTGAAGAGGTAGTGTTTCAGATGTTTTCAGAAGATGGGCAGGGACTCCTCTATCCTTCAGGGGGAAGTTGGTCCCACAATTGGGGTGCCAGGACAGAGAAGAGCTTGGACTGGGCTCAGTGGAAGCTGCCTTCCCGTAGGGGTGGGAGGGCCAAGAGACCAGAGGTGGCAGAACGGAGTGCTCGGGATTGGTTGTAGGGTTTGAACATAGCCTGAAGGTAGGGAGGGGAAGTTCCTCTTGCTGCTCTGTAGGCAAGTACCATGGTCTTGTAGTGGATGCAATATTTGACTGGATTCCAGTGGAGTGTGTGGAGGAGCTTTAGTTTTAGCTCTTCTCACTTTTTTATTGTTTATTTGACTTGCTTATTTGACTGTTTATTGTTTATTTTACTCTCTGTAGAGAGAAAGAGAGATAGATAGATAGATAGAGAGAGAGAGAGAGAGAGAGAGAGAGAGAGAGAGAGAGAGAGAGAGAGAGAGAGAGAGACAGAGAGAGAGAGAGAGAGACAGACAGAGAGAGAGAGAGAGAGAGAGAGAGAGAGAGAGAGAGAGAGAGAGAGAGAGAGAGAGAGAGAGAGAGAGAGAGAGAGAGAGAGAGAGAGAGAGAGAGAGAGAGAGAGAGAGAGAGAGAGAGAGAGAGAGAGAGAGAGAGAGAGAGAGAGAGAGAGAGAGAGAGAGACAGAGAGAGAGAGAGAGAGAGACAGAGAGAGAGACAAGAGAGAGAGAGAGAGAGAGAGAGAGAGAGAGAGAGAGAGAGAGACAGAGAGAGAGACAGAGAGAGAGAGAGACAAAGAGAGAGAGAGAGAGAGAGAGAGAGAGAGAGAGAGAGAGAGAGAGAGAGAGAGAGAGAGAGAGAGAGAGAGAGAGAGAGAGAGAGAGAGAGACAGAGAGAGAGAATTTTGATTAATTATGAAAAATATGAATAACATTCCACCCATGAGGCCACTGGGTAATTTGACTGCCTCAGACACATTGTTCTGCCATTGATGAGAATCCAGTCCTCATAAACAGCCTGGATCCAGTGTTGTTAATGGAACAAAAATACCCAATTCTTATTGGCTGAGAACAATAAGGTCTAAGGTCTCACTTACAACACAAACCAATGTTTTGGTTGTCACGCCCTGACCGTAGAGAGCGTTTTATGTCTCTATTTTGGTTTGGTCAGGGTGTGATTTGGGTGGGCAGTCTATGTTCTATGATTTTCTATTTCTATGTGTTTGGCCGGGTGTTCGTTCTCAATCAGAGGCAGCTGTCTATCGTTGTCTCTGATTGAGAACCATGTTTGTTGTTTCGGTTTCACTTTCATAATAAGATGTGGAACTACATGGTTGATTTATGACAGGGAGTTTGAGGATAGCGAGCGTGACATTGGTTGGATTTCAGAGCAGAATTTTTAAGGCAATGCTATCGTAGATTGAAATAGATTTCATCCAACTCACTCCTTTCTGAAAGCCCTCATAACACAACATTACATAACATACTCAAAGCAGATAGAGCCGCCCACACGCTAAGCGACAGTCCTGTGCAACAGGAAGAGTCTGTCGCTCAAGACTGTGATCTGAGAGAGAACTTTTCCCTCTTCTTCTCTGGGAGACTTTTTAAATCAGCTGACAGACACTGATGGTTTAATTAGTGTGACACAGAAGAATCCTGCCATTATAAATCTGTCTTTTTCTCTCTCTCTCAGAGATGGAGACGTACGGTGTGGCACATGCACATGCCACACACACACACACACACACACACACACACACACACACACACACACACACACACACACACACACACACACACACACACACACACACACACACACACACACACACACACACACACACACACACACACACACACACACACACACACACACACACACACACACACACACACAGACACACACAGAGACAGACACACCCTCGTCTGTTTCTCCTGAGTCCTGACCGGCGCGCCTCTCCTCTGACTGAGATCTGGGTGTTCTGTAGAGGAGCTGAGGAGAAGACTGACTGAATTACATCTGTAGAGACAGTTACAATGTTATAGTGTGGCTCTATACAATGTTGTAATGATGTGCAAATAGTTAAAGTACCAAAGGGAAAATAAATACAGGTTGTATTTACAATGGTGTTTGTTCTTCACTGATTTTTTTATTTTTACAAGTATTTTTTTTAACCTTCATTTAACTAGGCAAGTCAGAAGAACTTATATACAATGAGGACCAGTGGGCCAGTAGCAGTGTGTTAACTGCCTTGTTCAGGGGTAGAACGACAGATTTTTACCTTGTCAGCTCAGGGATTTGATCCAGCAACCTTTCGGTTACTGACCCAAGGCTCTAACCACTAGGCTTCCTGCCGCCTCTACACTCTAACCACTAGGCTACCTGCCGCCTCTACACTCTAACCACTAGGCTACCTGCCGCCTCTACACTCTAACCACTAGGCTTCCTGCCGCCTCTACACTCTAACCACTAGACTTCCTGCCTCCTCTACACTCTAACCACTAGGCTTCCTGCCTCCTCTACACTCTAACCACTAGGCTACCTGCCGCCTCTACACTCTAACCACTAGGCTACCTGCCGCCTCTACACTCTAACCACTAGGCTACCTGCCGCCTCTACACTCTAACCACTAGGCTTCCTGCCGCCTCTACACTCTAACCACTAGGCTTCCTGCCGCCTCTACATTTACATTACATTTACATTTAAGTCATTTAGCAGACGCTCTTATCCAGAGCGACTTACAAATTGGTGCATTCACCTTATGACATCCAGTGGAACAGTCACTTTACAATAGTGCATCTAAATCTTAAAGGGGCGGGGGGGGGAATACTTATCCTATCCTAGGTATTCCTTAAAGAGGTGGGGTTTCAGGTGTCTCCGGAAGGTGGTGATTGACTCCGCTGTCCTGGCGTCGTGAGGGAGTTTGTTCCACCATTGGGGGGCCAGAGCAGCGAACAGCTTTGACTGGGCTGAGCGGGAGCTGTACTTCCTCAGTGGTAGGGAGGCGAGCAGGCCAGAGGTGGATGAACGCAGTGCCCTTGTTTGGGTGTAGGGCCTGATCAGAGCCTGGAGGTACTGAGGTGCCGTTCCCCTCACAGCTCCGTAGGCAAGCACCATGGTCTTGTAGCGGATGCGAGCTTCAACTGGAAGCCAGTGGAGAGAACGGAGGAGCGGGGTGACGTGAGAGAACTTGGGAAGGTTGAACACCAGACGGGCTGCGGCGTTCTGGATGAGTTGAAGGGGTTTAATGGCACAGGCAGGGAGCCCAGCCAACAGCGAGTTGCAGTAATCCAGACGGGAGATGACAAGTGCCTGGATTAGGACCTGCGCCGCTTCCTGTGTGAGGCAGGGTCGTACTCTGCGGATGTTGTAGAGCATGAACCTACAGGAACGGGCCACCGCCTTGATGTTGGTTGAGAACGACAGGGTGTTGTCCAGGATCACACCAAGGTTCTTAGCGCTCTGGGAGGAGGACACAATGGAGTTGTCAACCGTGATGGCGAGATCATGGAACGGGCAGTCCTTCCCCGGGAGGAAGAGCAGCTCCGTCTTGCCGAGGTTCAGCTTGAGATGGTGATCCGTCATCCACACTGATATGTCTGCCAGACATGCAGAGATGCGATTCGCCACCTGGTCATCAGAAGGGGAAAGGAGAAGATTAGTTGTGTGTCATCTGCATAGCAATGATAGGAGAGACCATGTGAGGTTATGACAGAGCCAAGTGACTTGGTGTATAGCGAGAATAGGAGAGGGCCTAGCACAGAGCCCTGGGGGACACCAGTGGTGAGAGCGCGTGGTGAGGAGACAGATTCTCGCCACGCCACCTGGTAGGAGCGACCTGTCAGGTAGGACGCAATCCACGCGTGGGCCGCGCCGGAGATGCCCAACTCGGAGAGGGTGGAGAGGAGGATCTGATGGTTCACAGTATCGAAGGCAGCCGATAGATCTAGAAGGATGAGAGCAGAGGAGAGAGAGTTAGCTTTAGCAGTGCGGAGCGCCTCCGTGATACAGAGGAGAGCAGTCTCAGTTGAATGACTAGTCTTGAAACCTGACTGATTTGGATCAAGAAGGTCATTCAGAGAGATAGCGGGAGAGCTGGCCAAGGACGTCACGTTCAAGAGTTTTGGAGAGAAAAGAAAGAAGGGATACTGGTCTGTAATTGTTGACATCGGAGGGATCGAGTGTAGGTTTTTTCAGAAGGGGTGCAACTCTCGCTCTCTTGAAGACGGAAGGGACGTAGCCAGCAGTCAGTGATGAGTTGATGAGCGAGGTGAGTAAGGGAGAAGGTCTCCGGAAATGGTCTGGAGAAGAGGGGAGGGGATAGGGTCAAGCGGGCAGGTTGTTGGGCGGCCGGCCGTCACAAGACGCGAGATTTCATCTGGAGAGAGAGGGGAGAAAGAGGTTAGAGCACAGGGTAGGGCAGTGTGAGCAGAACCAGCGGTGTCGTTTGACTTAGCAAACGAGGATCGGATGTCGTCGACCTTCTTTTCAAAATGGTTGACGAAGTCGTCTGCAGAGAGGGAGGAGGGGGAGGAGGATTCAGGAGGGAGGAGAAGGTGGCAAAGAGCTTCCTAGGGTTAGAGGCAGATGCTTGGAATTTAGCATGGTAGAAAGTGGCTTTAGCAGCAGAGACAGAGGAGGAAAATGTAGAGAGGAGGGAGTGAAAGGATGCCAGGTCCGCAGGGAGGCGAGTTTTCCTCCATTTCCGCTCGGCTGCCCGGAGGCCTGTTCTGTGAGCTCGCAATGAGTCATCGAGCCACGGAGCGGGAGGGAGGACCGAGCCGGCCTGGAGGATAGGGGACATAGAGAGTCAAAGGATGCAGAGAGGGAGGAGAGGAGGGTTGAGGAGGCAGAATCAGGAGATAGGTTGGAGAAGGTTTGAGCGGAGGGAAGAGATGATAGGATGGAAGAGGAGAGAGTAGCGGGGGAGAGAGAGCGAAGGTTGGGACGGCGCGATACCATCTGAGTAGGGGCAGTGTGGGAGGTGTTGGATGAGAGCGAGAGGGAAAAGGATACAAGGTAGTGGTCGGAGACTTGGAGGGGAGTTGCAATGAGGTTAGTGGAAGAACAGCATCTAGTAAAGATGAGGTCGAGCGTATTGCCTGCCTTGTGAGTAGGGGGAAGGTGAGAGGGTGAGGTCAAAAGAGGAGAGGAGTGGAAAGAAGGAGGCAGAGAGGAATGAGTCAAAGGTAGACGTGGGGAGGTTAAAGTCGCCCAGAACTGTGAGAGGTGAGCCGTCCTCAGGAAAGGAGCTTATCAAGGCATCAAGCTCATTGATGAACTCTCCGAGGGAACCTGGAGGGCGATAAATGATAAGGATGTTAAGCTTGAAAGGGCTGGTAACTGTGACAGCATGGAATTCAAAGGAGGCGATAGACAGATGGGTAAGGGGAGAAAGAGAGAATGACCACTTGGGAGAGATGAGGATCCCGGTGCCACCACCCCGCTGACCAGAAGCTCTCGGGGTGTGCGAGAACACGTGGGCGGACGAAGAGAGAGCAGTAGGAGTAGCAGTGTTGTCTGTGGTGATCCATGTTTCCGTCAGTGCCAAGAAGTCGAGGGGCTGGAGGGAGGCATAGGCTGAGATGAACTCTGCCTTGTTGACCGCAGATCGGCAGTTCCAGAGGCTACCGGAGACCTGGAACTCCACGTGGGTTGTGCGCGCTGGGACCACCAGATTAGGGTGGCCGCGGCCACGCGGTGTGGAGCGTTTGTATGGTCTGTGCAGAGAGGAGAGAACAGGGATAAACAGACACATAGTTGACAGGCTACAGAAGAGGCTACGCTAATGCAAAGGAGATTGGAATGACAAGTGGACTACACGTCTCGAATGTTCAGAAAGTTAAGCTACGTAGCAAGAATCTTATTGACTAAAATGATTAAAATGATACAGTACTGCTGAAGTAGGCTAGCTGGCGGTGGGTGCGTTGTTGACACTACACTAATCAAGTCGTTCCGTTGAGTGTAATAGTTTCTACAGTGCTGCTGTTCGGGGGCTAGCTGGCTAGCTAGCCTCTACACTCTAACCACTAGGCTTCCTGCCGCCTCTACAACTCTAACCACTAGGCTTCCTGCTGCAGAAACACAGTTGGTTCTATAGATCTGTAGAAGTACAGTAACAATATTAATCTTCAACTTGTTGACATTATTTCTTGGTGAGCAGAGTTTTACTGTACGCTATCTTGTATGTTTTCAGTGGTTTTCTATCTCACATTGAAATGCTAAAACAAAGTACTTTTCAAGAGACATATAAGTAATTACATAACAATGTATTGTAGTATACTGTATTTATGCGCAGTATCTGAAAGCTAGAACACCAAGTAAATAAATACCTCTTTAAAAAATCCATAAAATGGACGGCAGACTGCAGCTGTGATGTTTGCAGGATGACGTACTGTAAAAGAAATATCAGGAGCACTTCAGGTACTCCAAAACAACCGCAGGTGCTCTCGCAGGGGAAACGTACCAGCAAAGCAAAAGGATGGCACTCGTGTAGGTTTGAAAGTTAAAAAGCCTTTAACCGTGTGGGCTAAGTCATTCAAATACACCAACGTGTATCGGCTCGAGCCTTCACCAGGGTGTCATCATAGCCTGTTGTAAAATGTATTTGAGCTTCACATCGGCCAGAGAAACAAAACGGACGACAGTTATGTTTTCCAGGAATATTTAATCATATCTTCTTCTCTTCTTACTCTCTGATAGTCTGGTTCTGGAAATAAGATGTATTCGTATATAACATAATCTAATGCTTACCTCCAAACTCACAGTCATGATTTACAGTTATTGTGAAGGCCTGGTTCTCAGGATGTGTGCACTAAGGTATCACATTGATGGCTGAGTGGCAGACGTACTCAAACATTTCTGGTTGATATTATTGATAAGGATAAAGTGCAACAAAATGGAAAACGTATGATGTCACGACCCTGAAATCCATCCACTCATGGAAACAGTGGATCGATGCCTACATACTTTCAGAGCCAGACAGTAGTATAGTGTAGGACGAGTCTCTCTCCCTCTTTCTTTCATGCATCTATTTGTTTTCACCCTTTATTTATGCACTTTTCTGCACTGCATGATATTTTTGATGTCCAAATAAAATATCTATATTTTTTGCATTTAAGCCTCCATTTTGGATTTTAGTGCTCTTTTTCGACAGTGTCCAGGTCTCCATCTCTTCTTCTAGTATTCTCATGTTGATACCTACGCATTAGGAACCGACAATATTTTGTTTAAGGACCTTTTAAGAGTGCAGATGGCCTCCTACCATTTCCTTGCTTTTATCTGTGTACATGTGGTATTTATAGTCAACGTGTTTTGTGGAATCAACCACTATTCTCCTGTCTGACATTTTAATTAGATAAAAGACAAGGATTAAATGATGTCCCCTAAAGAAAACCTCAATCCTCATCCCCCTCTCCCTCCCTCTATCCCTCCCTCCATGGAGAATTGATTTATGGTGTATTAGTGAGAGGAACGTTTAGTGCAGGTCAGACAGGAGGCGTTTCCCTGGAGCACACACACACACACACACATATACACACCCCCTCCTGGAACCCCCCCCCTGCTGTTCCCCCTTCCTGAAGCTACAAGCTGAGCCCCCCCAGAGCAGAACTGGACAGGACCCGGCTGTCACCCAGGCTGGAGGGACTGGGGGAGGTGAGACGACTGGGTGGCAGGCCCCTCAGCCCCAACCCACAGAGGATGACTGGAGCTGAAGTGATTGGGGGGAGGCAACCTACCACACAGCACAACTATCCACGGATTTAACCTTCGCTATACAAGGCCGTGGCTACTTATGAGGACACCAAGGTCTGGACAAAATAAACAATAATACAGTATAAGTCGTCGTTGGGCATATGCCTTAAAAAAAAATGTGGCATTGGATTATTTTTAGAGGATGTCCCTTCACAGTGGATGATGGGTTTATTTCTCAACATCACCATGACAACCAGTGATACGAACCACTTTCGAGTGAAGAGATGTTGTACTGTGAGATGAAATTAGAGTGCTGTTTAAATGTAAAGAATGAGACTGTTTTTTTTTAGCGTAAAGATTCCCGGGTCCTTCCAGAGTAAAGCTTTGGGTAAATATTTAGAGTAGCCAGTGAATTAGCCTCGCTGACGGATTTACATACATCACTTCCTGTTAGGGCCAGATTGTTTTAAAGGTTCTGGGGCTGGGGGTTGTGGCTCCAGCCCAGACAACCCACCATCAGTGTCTCCAGTAGTTAAGGCAGTCTGTCTCCAGTCGAAGGTTGGTGGGTTGGTGGATTATCCCGTATGGCTGTGAAGTCTGAGGTTCTCTGGCTACCCAGGGAATGATTATCGCAGCTCTACATTCCAACCGGTCATTTACTTTACTGCAATCAACACAGGAATTCATTCATGTCAGCACTTCCTCCTCCCAGGCCCTAACTAACAGCGGAACGGAGGTTAACCCCAAGATACCCCCCATGCAAAACGTTACTTCGTCTAGTTTTCATATTCTTCATACAGAATGATAAATGTTTGCTTGTTTAATTTCTGAAAGAAAACTCGTCTCTATTGATATATTTAAAGCTCTTGTTGTTGTCTTTTGTTTTACTGTTGTAGCAGTAGCAGGGTTGTGAAATGTCAGAAATGTTGTAACCGGCATGTAGCTGTTTGTGTCTTTACACCAAGCTGTGAAAATAGTGGTTTGCCCTTTGACCTGGGTAGGAATTCATTCTGCTGGAGAAAGACAACCTACAATACCTTTCAACACATTCAGACATTTTCAGTCATCACCTCATGCTTATATTTTGCTCTATTGCAAAGCAAATAATCCTATTGTTTTTACTGTAAGGTTTGATTGTTGATTATTACATGTATTTTACATCTAGACTGAGACTAATTCCGATCCACTCATTATTGCACGCTTGACATTTAAAAGTCATTTCTTATCGAGCGTTTACCGTGAATGCAATCTCTGCGTGCTATCTACAACTTGCGATCGGATTGAAATCCGCCAAGTTTGCTTTGATTTCATACAACCATTACTAACTCAACCATTACTAACTCAACCATTACTAACTCAACCATTACTAGCTGCACGATCCAACAAACTGAAAACAAATAATTTTGGACGTAAAATGATCTTATTTTGTCTGTGTGTCAGTCAGTGTGTGAGATGAGATCAAAGCAAATGATTATTCCGTGTCGGATGGCTTCCCTGTTTTATATTCTTCATATTATTCATCTTATGTGGCTAATTGATTTTCACAACGTCCTCATTCTCTCCATCATTATTATTAACGGAGCCTTTTGTTTATTAATAAAGTCAGGATTCAGCCTAAAACTGACATGGCTTCTAATGGCTGCGTCACAAATGGCACCCTATTAGTAGCGACCTAAATATAGTGAACTAAATATAGTGACCTAAATATAGTGAACTAAATATAGTGAACTAAATATAGTGAACTAAATATAGTGACCTAAATATAGTGAACTAAATATAGTGACCTAAATATAGTGAACTAAATATAGTGACCTAAATATAGTGAACTAAATATAGTGACCTAAATATAGTGACCTAAATATAGTGAACTAAATATAGTGAACTAAATATAGTGACCTAAATATAGTGAACTAAATATAGTGACCTAAATATAGTGAACTAAATATAGTGAACTAAATATAGTGAACTAAATATAGTGAACTAAATATAGTGACCTAAATATAGTGAACTAAATATAGTGAACTAAATATAGTGAACTAAATATAGTGAACTAAATATAGTGAACTAAATAGTGAACTAAATAGGGAATGAGGTCATTTGGAATGCAGCCTAGATGTCGTGATATCTCCCCCAGAACTGAGTCTAATTTATAGTAGGGAGGGAACAAAAATCATGCCTTTGCTAAAGAAATGTAATATATATTTTTTAAAGCATGTGAAGAATATTCAAATTCAACTTGTCTTGACCGATATTAATCCCCTTGTTGTTATTCCCTCACCTTCATCTGTAGGTTCAGACAGACATCTTGGGGGATACATTTATTATCGTATTAATGGACAGATCCAGGGAGGTTGGGTGATGGGTCAATGCAGGAAGGCAGGGGGTGATGGGGACGGATCCAGGAGACAGAGGGGGTTATGGGTATGGATCCAGGAGACAGAGGGGGTTATGGGTATGGATCCAGGAGACTGAGGGGGTTATGGGTATGGATCCAGGAGACTGAGGGGCTGTTGGGGGTGGAGGGATCCAGGAGACAGAGGGGGTTATGGGTATGGATCCAGGAGACTGAGGGGCTGTTGGGGGTGGAGGGATCCATGAGACAGAGGGGGTTATGGGGACGGATCCAGGAGACAGAGGGGGTTATGTGTATGGATCCAGGAGACAGAGGGGTTATGGGTAAGGATCCAGGAGACTGGAGGGGGTTATGGGTATGGATCCAGGAGACTGGGGGGTTATGGGTATGGATCCAGGAGACAGAGGGGGTTATGGGTATGGATCCAGGAGACAGAGGGGGTTATGGGTATGGATCCAGGAGACAGAGGGGGTTATGGGTATGGATCCAGGAGACTGAGGGGCTGTTGGGGGAGGAGGGATCCAGGAGACAGAGGGGGTTATGGGTATGGATCCAGGAGACTGAGGGGCTGTTGGGGGTGGAGGGATCCAGGAGACAGAGGGGTTATGGGTATGGATCCAGGAGACAGAGGGGTTATGGGTATGGATCCAGGAGACTGAGGGGCTGTTGGGGGTGGAGGGATCCAGGAGACAGAGGGGGTTATGGGTATGGATCCAGGAGACTGAGGGGCTGTTGGGGGTGGAGGGATCCAGGAGACAGAGGGGGTTATGGGTATGGATCCAGGAGACTGAGGGGCTGTTGGGGGTGGAGGGATCCAGGAGACAGAGGGGGTTATGGGTATGGATCCAGGAGACTGAGGGGCTGTTGGGGGTGGAGGGATCCAGGAGACAGAGGGGGTTATGGGTATGGATCCAGGAGACAGAGGGGCTTTTGGGGGTGGAGGGATCCAGGAGACAGAGGGGATTATGGGTATGGATCCAGGAGACTGAGGGGCTGTTGGGGGTGGAGGGATCCAGGAGACTGAGGGGGTTATGGGTATGGATCCAGGAGACTGAGGGGCTGTTGGGGGTGGAGGGATCCAGGAGACAGAGGGGGTTATGGGTATGGATCCAGGAGACAGAGGGGCTGTTGGGGGCGGAGGATCCAGGAGACTGAGGGGCTGTTGGGGGTGGAGGGATCCAGGAGACAGAGGGGGTTATGGGTATGGATCCAGGAGACTGAGGGGCTGTTGGGGGTGGAGGATCCAGGAGACTGAGGGGCTGTTGGGGGTGGAGGGATCCAGGAGACAGAGGGAGTTATGGGTATGGATCCAGGAGACTGAGGGGCTGTTGGGGGTGGAGGGATCCAGGAGACAGAGGTGCTGTTGGGGGTGGAGGGATCCAGGAGACAGAGGTGCTGTTGGGGGTGGAGGGATCCAGGAGACAGAGGTGCTGTTGGGGGTGGAGGGATCCATGAGACAGAGGGGCTGTTGGGGGTGGACGGATCCTGGAGACAGAGGGGCTGTTGGGGGTGGAGGATCCTGGAGACAGAGGGGCTGTTGGGAGTGGAGGGATCCAGGAGACAGAGGGGGTTATGGGTATGGATCCAGGAGACAGAGGGGCTGTTGTGGGTGTAGGATCCAGGAGACAGAGGGGCTGTTGTGGGTGGAGGATCCAGGAGACAGAGGGGCTGTTGGGGGTGGAGGATCCAGGAGACAGAGGGGCTGTTGGGGGTGGAGGGATCCAGGAGACAGAGGGGCTGTTGGGGGTGGAGGGATCCAGGAGACAGAGGGGCTGTTGGGGGTGGAGGGATCCAGGAGACAGAGGGGCTGTTGGGGGTGGACGGATCCTGGAGACAGAGGGGCTGTTGGGGGTGGAGGGATCCAGGAGACAGAGGGGCTGTTGGGGGTGGACGGATCCTGGAGACAGAGGGGCTGTTGGGGGTGGAGGGATCCAGGAGACAGAGGGGCTGTTGGGGGTGGAGGATCCAGGAGACAGAGGGGCTGTTGGGGGTGGAGGATCCAGGAGACAGAGGGGCTGTTGGGGGTGGATGAATCCAGAGACATAGTTGTGTCTTTGGGGGTTGTGTTGCCTTGCCTACAGAAGGTCAGAGGGTGTAGGCACCACCAGCTTCAATTCTCTGATGACACAACGCCGTCATCATTCTTATCAGAATACACCACATACAACATATACCAACACACACAAGGCAAACCAAAACACATCACATTACACCACCCGTAGCAACACCCACCCATAGCACATGCTCCAGCAGGTATACTCGCCTCCCTACCACTGAGGAAGTACAGCTCCCGCTCAGCCCAGTCAAAACTGTTCGCTGCTCTGGCCCCCCAATGGTGGAACAAACTCCCTCACGACGCCAGGACAGCGGAGTCAATCACCACCTTCCGGAGACACCTGAAACCCCACCTCTTTAAGGAATACCTAGGATAGGATAAGTAATCCCTCTCACCCCCCCTTTAAGATTTAGATGCACTATTGTAAAGTGACTGTTCCACTGGATGTCATAAGGTGAATGCACCAATTTGTAAGTCGCTCTGGATAAGAGCGTCTGCTAAATGACTTAAATGTAAATGTAATGTAAATATTTCACTGGTCATCCCCAAATTCAACACCTCCTTTTGTTTCCTTTCCTTCCAGTTCTCTGCTGCCAATGACTGTAAGAAAATCACTGAAGCTGGAGTCTTATATCTCCATCTCCAATTTTAAGCATCAGCTTACCGATCACTGTACCTGTACACAGCCAATCTGTAAATAGCACACCCAACTACCTCATCCCCATATTGTTATTTATCTTCTTGCTCTTTTGCACCCCAGTATATCTACTTGCACATCATCATCTGCACATCTATCACTCCAGTGTTAATGCTAAATTGTAATTATTTTGCCTCTATGGCCTATTTATTGCCTTACCTCCCTACTCTTCTACATTTACACACACTGTACATTGATTTTTCTATTGTGTTATTGACTGTACATTTGTTTATTTGTAACTTTGTGTTGTAGTTTTTGTCACACTGCTTTGCTTTATCTTGGCCAGGTCGCAGTTGTAAAATGAGAACTTGTTCTCAACTGGCCTACCTGGTTAAATAAAGGTGAAATAAATAAAAAATCACCAGAATTCTAGCAGAATTCTTGCTTCAGAAATGGATATTTGCTAAGAGCTATTTTTTGTTTATTTATGACCATTTTAGATTAAAACAATCACAGTAAGGTACTTAATTGTTACCCAGAAATGATTTGATGTTGAGATAAAAACTGCTGCATTGGGCCTTTAAAATGTGTGTAATTGTACCACTGAAAACAACAACTCTATCCTAGGGTTTGGTATTTAGAAGGTTGAGGCAGGGTTTCCTCTAACTTTATATCTGGGCATATTTATTTTGATCCTGACAAACTCCCCAGTCGCTGCCGGTGACAAGTATAACCATAACATGATGCTGCCACAACAGTACTTGAAAATACAGAGGATCAACAACATCACTCCATATTACTCACCAGTATGACAAAGTGAAAAGAATAAAGCCTTTGTTATTAATAATCCACTCTGGGCTCCCGAGTGGTTCAGCGATCTAAGGCACTGCATTGCAGGCAGACCCGGGTTTGATCCCAGGCTGTGTCACAGCCAGCTATGACCAGGAGACCCATGAGGCGGTGCACAATTAGCCCAGCATTGTCTGGGTTAAGGGAGGTTTGTCCCAGCGCCGTCCGGGTTAAGGGAGGTTTGGCCAGCGCCGTCTGGGTTAAGGGAGGTTTGTCCCAGCGCCGTCTGGGTTAAGGGAGGTTTGTCCCAGCGCCGTCTGGGTTAAGGGAGGTTTGTCCCAGCGCCGTCCGGGTTAAGGGAGGTTTGGCCAGCGCCGTCTGGGTTAAGGGAGGTTTGGCCAGCGCCGTCCGGGTTAAGGGAGGGTTTGGCCAGCGCCGTCTGGGTTAAGGGAGGGTTTCGGCCAGCGCCGTCTGGGTTAAGGGAGGGTTTGGCCAGCGCCGTCCGGGTTAAGGGAGGTTTGGCCCAGCGCCGTCCGGGTTAAGGAAGGGTTTGGCCGGCTGGGATTTCCTTCCCATTGCACTCTAGCAACTCCTTGTGGCGAGCCGGGCGCCTGCAAGCTGACTTCGTTTGCCAGTTGGATGGTGTTTCCTTCGACACATTGGTGCTTATGGATTAAGGGAGCAGTGTGTCAAGAAGCAGGGCAGGGTCATGTTTCGGAGGATGCATGGCTCTCAACCTTTGCCTTTCCCGAGTCCGTAGGGGAGTTGCAGCGATGGAACAAGACTGTAACTACCAATTGAGGAGAATTTTAAATAATAATCCACTTCAAATCGTCCAGGCTGTTTGCAAAAACATTGTTAATTTGTACTGTAAGACAACACGGCAGAGACATTTTGACCTGAATTACAAGCTACAGGCTATACAACACAACAGAATGAAACCATCTTTTTTTTCTCAAGTATTTTGGTGGCAGCATCATGTTATGGGTATGCTTGCCACCAGCAGGGACTGAGAAGTTTGTCAGGATCAAAATAAATATGAAAGGAGCAAAGCTTAGGTACAACATTAGAGGAAAACCCACCCTCAGTCTTCTGAATACCCAATTAAAACCAAAACCAATTTATTTTAAATGTGCTTTGAAAATCTAAGAAGGTTTGAATATTGCTGTCCATCAATGACATCCAAATCTTCTGAGCAATTTTGACGAAAACAATGGATAAAATGTTGCCCTGAGAGTTGTGCAAAGCTGTAATGGCTGCCAAAGGTGCTTAACTCTGGGGTGTGAAGACTCATTTGACCTACAGT
>NC_060188.1:88392692-88422692 GCF_021184085.1 Oncorhynchus gorbuscha | reverse complement strand
AGTTAAATTACTTGTTGGTTATTACTGCATTGTCGGAACTAGAAGAACAAGCATTTCGCTACACTCGCATTAACATCTGCTAACCATGTGTATGTGACAAATTAAATTTGATTTGATTTGATTTGAGATGAGGGGGGTGCGGTCTGTGTATATTTGTAGACAACAGCTGGTGCGCGAAATCTAAATAAATCTCTAGATTTTGCTCGCCTGAAGTAGAGTGTCTCATGATAAGCTGTAGACCACACTATTTGCCAAGAGTTTTCATCTATATTTTTCATGGCTGTTTATCTACCACCACAGACTGAGTGCCTTCTCTTAGACCGCACTCAGTCAGCTGTATAAGGATTAAACAAACAGGAAAACGCCCACCCATATGCGGCACGCCTAGTGGGGTGACTTTAATGCAGGAAAACTGAAATCAGTCTTAACTCATTTCTATCAGCATGTTAAATGTGCAACCAGAGGAAAACAACTCCAGACCACCTTTACATACAGAGACGTATACAAAGCTCTCCCTCGACACCCATTTGGCAAATCTGACCATAATTCCATCCTCCTGATTCCTGCTTACAAGCAAAAACTAAAGCAGGAAGCACTAGTGACTTGGTCAATAGCAAAGTGGTCAGATGACGCAGATGCTAAGCTACATGACTGTTTTTTCTAGCACAGACTGGAATATGTTCCGAGATTTCTCCGATGGCATTGAGGAGTACACCACATCAGTCATTGGCTTCATCGATAAGTGCATCAATGACGTCATCCCCACAGTGACTGTACATACATACCATAACAAGAAACCATAGATTACAGGCAACATCCGCACTGAGCTAAAGGGTAGAGCTGCCGCCTTCAAGGAGCGGGACTCTAACCCGGACGCTTATAAGAAATCCCGCTACGCCCTGCGACGAACCATCAAACAGGCAAAGCGTCAATACAGGACTAAGATTGAATCGTACTACACTGGCTCCGACACTCGTCTTATGTGGCAGGGCTTGCAAACTATTACAGACTACAAAGGGAAGCACAGCCGCAAGCTGCCCAGTGACACGAGCCTACCAGACGAGCTAAATCACTTCCATGTTCCCTTTGAGGAAAGCAACACTGAGGCATGCATGAGAGCATCAGCTGTTCCGGGTGACTGTACGATCACGCTCTCCGTAGCCAACCTGAGTAAGACCTTTAAACAGGTCAACATTCAAAAGGCCGCTGGGCCAGATGGATTACTAGGACGGTTGCTCCGGGCATGTGCTGACCAATTGACAGGTGTCTTCACTGACATTTTCAACATGTCCCTGATTGAGTCTGTAATACCAACATGGTTCTAGCAGACCACCATAGTCCCTGTGCCGAAGAACACAAAGGCAACCTGCCTAAATGACTACAGACCCATAGCACTCACATCCGTAGCCATGAAGTGCTTTGAAAGTCTGGTCATGGCTCACATCAACACCATTATCCCAGAAACCCCAGACCCACTCCAATTTGCATACCGCCCCAACAGATCCACAGATGATGCAATCTCTATTGCACTCCACACGGCCCTTTCTCACCTGGACAAAAGGAACAGCTACGTGAGAATGCTATTCATTGACTAGAGCTCAGCGTTCAACACCATAGTGCCCTCCAAGCTCATCACTAAGCTAAGGATCCTGGGACTAAACACCTCCCTCTGCAACTGGATCCTGGACTTCCTGACGGGCCGCCCCCAGGTGGTAAGGGTAGGTAACAACACATCTGCCACGCTGATCCTCAACACAGGGGTGCATGCTTAGTCCCCTCCTGTACTCCCTGTTCACTCACCATCATTAAGTTTGCAGACGACACAACAGTGGCAGGCCTGATCACTGACAACGATGAGACAGCCTATAGGGAGGAGGTCAGTGACCTGGCCGGGTGGTGCCTAAATAAAAACCTATCACTCATCGCAAGACAAAGGAGATGATTGTGGACGACAGGAAAAGGAGGACAGAGCACGCCTCCACTGCCTGGTACGGCAACTGCTCAGCCACCGACCGCAAGGCACTACTAGGGTAGTGGGTACGGTCCAGTACATCACTGCGGCTAAGCTGGACCTCTATACCAGGCGGTGTCAAAAAATTGTCAAAGACTCCAGCCACCCCAGTCATAGACTGTTCTTTCTGCTACTGTATGGCAAGCGGTTCCAGAGCACCAAGTCTTGGACCAAAAGGCTTCTCAATAGCTTTTACCCCCAAGCCATAAGATTCCTGAACAGCTAATCAAATGGCCACCCGGACTATGCATTGTGTCCCTCCACACCCCACACCCCCCAATCCCACTCCAACCCCTCTTTTACGCTGCTGCTACTCTCTGTTTATCATCTATGCAATGTCACTAACTAACTAATCCTACATGTACATATTACCTCAAATAGCCCGACTAACCGGTGCACCCACACATTGACTCTGTACCGTAACACCCTGTATATAGCCTCCACATTGACTCTGTACCGTAACACCCTTTATATAGCCTCCACATTGACTCTGTACCGTAACACCCTGTATATAGCCTCCACATTGACTCTGTACCGTAACACCCTGTATATAGCCTCCACATTGACTCTGTACCGTAACACCCTGTATATAGTCTCCACATTGACTCTGTACCGTAACACCCTGTATATAGTCTCCACATTGACTCTGTACCAGTAAAACCTGTATATAGCCTCCACATTGACTCTGTACCGTAACACCCTGTATGTAGTCTCCACATTGACTCTGTACCGTAACACCCTGTATATAGTCTCCACATTGACTCTGTACCAGTAAAACCTGTATATAGCCTCCACATTGACTCTGTACCGTAACACCCTGTATATAGTCTCCACATTGACTCTGTACCGTAACACCCTGTATATAGTCTCCACATTGACTCTGTACCAGTAAAACCTGTATATAGCCTCCACATTGACTCTGTACCGTAACACCCTGTATATAGCCTCCACATTGACTCTGTACCGTAACACCCTGTATATAGCCTCCACATTGACTCTGTACCAGTAACACCTGTGTATAGCCTCCACATTGACTCTGTACCGTAACACCCTGTATATAGCCTCCACATTGACTCTGTACCGTAACACCCTGTATATAGCCTCCACATTGACTCTGTACCGTAACACCCTGTATATAGTCTCCACATTGACTCTGTACCAGTAAAACCTGTATATAGCCTCCACATTGACTCTGTACCGTAACACCCTGTATGTAGTCTCCACATTGACTCTGTACCGTAACACCCTGTATATAGTCTCCACATTGACTCTGTACCAGTAAAACCTGTATATAGCCTCCACATTGACTCTGTACCGTAACACCCTGTATATAGCCTCCACATTGTCTCTGTACCGTAACACCCTGTATATAGTCTCCACATTGACTCTGTACCGTAACACCCTGTATATAGTCTCCACATTGACTCTGTAACGTAACACCCTGTATATAGTCTCTACATTGACTAGGTACCGGTACCCCCTGTATATAGCCTCCACATTGACTCTGTACCGTAACACCCTGTATGTAGCCTCCACATTGACTCTGTACCGTAACACCCTGTATATAGCCTCCACATTGACTCTGTACCGTAACACCCTGTATGTAGCCTCCACATTGACTCTGTACCGTAACACCCTGTATATAGCCTCCACATTGACTCTGTACCGTAACACCCTGTATGTAGCCTCCACATTGACTCTGTACCGTAACACCCTGTATGTAGCCTCCACATTGACTCTGTACCGTAACACCCTGTATGTAGCCTCCACATTGACTCTGTACCGTAACACCCTGTATGTAGCCTCCACATTGACTCTGTACCGTAACACCCTGTATGTAGCCTCACTACTGTTATTTTTTACAGTTTTCTTCTTCTTCTTTTCCTTACTTATCTATTGTTTACCTAATACCTATTTTTTTACTTAAAAAGTGCACTGTATGCTAAGGGCTTGGAAGTAAGCATTTCACCGTAAGGTGAAACTACTAAGCATTTCAACGTAACCTGTTGTATTCGTGACAAATGAACTTTGATTTGATTTAATATTTCTGTTTTTTATTTTTAAGACATTTACCAAAATAATTTAAAAATCTGTTTTCGTTTTGTCATTATGGGGTATTGTGTGTAGCTAGTGCTGCTACTGCTATACTACTACTACTACTACTGCTACAATGCTACTACTACTACTTCTACTTCTACTAATACTACTGATACTACTACAACTACTACTACTGCTGATACTACTACTACTACTGAAACTACTGCTATAGTACTAGTACTACTACTACTACTACTACTACTGCTACTATTGCTGCTACTACTACTACTACTACTACTACTACTACTACTACTACTACTACTACTACTACTACTGCTACCCCAGACTTTCTCTCTACCCCAGACTCTCTCTGTAACCCCAGACTCTCTATACCCCAGACTCTCTCTACCCCAGACTCTCTCTGTAATCCCAGACTCTCTCACCCCAAAGTCTCTCTAACCCAGACTTTCTCTATACCCCAGACTCTCTCTGTAACCCCAGACTCTCTATACCCCAGACTCTCTCTACCCCAGACTCTCTCTGTAACCCCACTCTCTCTACCCCAGACTCTCTCTACCCCAGACTCTCTCTACCCCAGACTCTCTCTGTACCGCAGACTTTCTCTCTACTCCAGACTCTCTCTGTACCCCAGACTTTCTCTCTACTCCAGACTCTCTCTGTACCCCAGACTTTCTCTCTACTCCAGACTTTCTCTCTACTCCAGACTCTCTCTCTACTCCAGACTCTCTCTGTACCCCAGACTTTCTCTCTACTCCAGACTCTCTCTGTACCCCAGACTTTCTCTCTACTCCAGACTCTCTCTGTACCCCAGACTTTCTCTCTACTCCAGACTCTCTCTGTACCCCAGACTTTCTCTCTACTCCAGACTCTCTCTATACCCCAGACTCTCTATTCCAGACTCTCTCTGTACCTCAGCCCCTCTCTCTACCCCAGACTCTCTCTGTACCCCAGACTTTCTCTCTACTCCAGACTCTCTCTCTACTCCAGACTCTCTCTCTACTCCAGACTCTCTCTACCCCAGACTCTCTCTACCCTAGACTCTCTCTACCCCAGACTCTCTCTACCCCAGACTCTCTCTATACCCAACTCTCTCTGTACCCCAGACTTTCTCTGTACCCCAGACTTTCTCTCTACCCCAGACTTTCTCTGTACCCCAGACTTTCTCTATATGTTAAGCAGGTGAATGAGGACCCAAAAGCGACTTGGCGAAAACAGAGTCTTTAATCCAGTTAAAGGAAATAGCAATACTCCTAGACAAATCGGAGCGGTAAATAAAGCATAAAAAACAATTCCACTCGTAATCACGAGAACTGACTGGAGACTCGATAATAAACTGCAGGTTGCCTCGGGAAGGCACTTGACCGTAGCAGACTCAGACACCTGCTCACCACGCAGCATCTGAGGGAAACACGACACGACAGGGCGATACAAAGACACAGCACGGTGAACAATATACATGGATCCGACAGGGCAGAAACGGAAAACAAGGGGAGAAATAGGGACTCTAATCAGGGGAAAAGATAGGGAACAGGTGTGGGAAGACTAAATGATTGATTAGGGGAATAGGAACAGCTGGGAGCAGGAACGGAACGATAGAGAGAAGAGAGAGAGGGAGGGAGAGAGAAAAAGGGGAACGAACCTAAAAAGACCAGCAGGGGGAAAACGAACAGAAGGAAAAGCAAAATGACAAGACAATATAAGACAAAACATGACACTATACCCCAGACTTTCTCTGTACCCCAGACTTTCTCTCTACCCCAGACTTTCTCTATACCCCAGACTTTCTCGGTACCCCAGACTTTCTCTCTACCCCAGACTCTCTATACCCCAGACTTTCTCTGTACCCCAGACTTTCTCTCTACCCCAGACTCTCTCTGTAACCCCAGACTCTCTCTGTAACCCCAGACTCTCTCTATACCCCAGAGTCTCTCTAACCCAGACTCTCTAATCCCCAGACTCTCTCTGTAACCCCACTCTCTCTACCCCAGACTCTCTCTACCCCAGACTCTCCAGCCAACCAGTTATATAACCCCAACCCACCAGTCATATACTCCCAGCCCCTCTCTATACTCCCAGCCCCTCTCTATACTCCCAGCCCACTAGTCATATAACCCCAGCCCCTCTCTATACTCTCAGCTCACCAGTTATATAACCCCAGCCCCTCTCTATACTCCCAGACCACCAGTCATATAACCCCAGCCCCTCTCTATACTCCCAGACCACCAGTCATATAACCCCAGCCCCTCTCTATACTCCCAACCCACCAGTCATATAACCCCAGCCCCTCTCTATACTCCCAACCCACCAGTCATATAACCCCAGCCCTCTCTATACTCCCAGCCCACCAGTCATATAACCCCAGCCCCTCTCTATACTCCCAGCCCACCAGTCATATAACCCCAGCCCCTCTCTATACTCCCAGCCCACCAGTCATATAACCCCAGCCCCTCTCTATACTCCCAGACCACTAGTCATATAACCCCAGCCCCTCTCTATACTCCCAGACCACTAGTCATATAACCCCATATAACCCTATGGAATCCCATAGCGCTCTGGCGAAAAGTAGTGTCCTACATAGGGTACACATTTGGTGCAGCAGGTTTACTGTAGTAATCCCCTGGGCAGACATCCATCTGACAGACAGGCAGCAGGAGGAGACAGCAGAAGTCTAGACATTGTGGTCAGTGGAGCAGAGCACGTTCAGAACACTGTCTCTTCATGACAAAGAGCCACCAGGGTCGGATTAAAACAGGGTTTTGTTTTGTATTGACTTCAATGGAAAGATGGTTGTTTTGTATTGACTTCAATGAAGAGATGGTTGTTTTGTATTGACTTCAATGGAGAGATGGTTGTTTTGTATTGACTTCAATGAAGAGATGGTTGTTTTGTATTGACTTCAATGAAGAGATGGTTGTTTTGTATTGATTTCAATGAAGAGATGGTTGTTTTGTATTGACTTCAATGAAGAGATGGTTGTTTTGTATTGATTTCAATGAAGAGATGGTTGTTTTGTATTGATTTCAATGAAGAGATGGTTGTTTGTATTGACTTCAATGAAGAGATGGTTGTTTTGTATTGACATCAATGGAGAGATGGTTGTTTTGTATTGACTTCAATGGAGATATGGTGTTTTGTATTGACTTCAATGGAGATATGGTTGTTTTGTATTGACTTCAATGGAGATATGGTTGTTTGTATTGACTATATACAGGGTGTTACGGTACAGAGACTATATACAGTGCCGTGCGAAAGTATTCGGCCCCCTTGAACTTTGCGACCTTTTGCCACATTTCAGGCTTCAAACATAAAGATATAAAACGGTATTTTTTTTGTGAAGAATCAACAACAAGTGGGACACAATCATGAAGTGGAACGACATTTATTGGATATTTCAAACTTTTTTAACAAATCAAAAACTGAAAAATTGGGCGTGCAAAATTATTCAGCCCCCTTAAGTTAATACTTTGTAGCGCCACCTTTTGCTGCGATTACAGCTGTAAGTCGCTTGGGGTATGTCTCTATCAGTTTTGCACATCGAGAGACTGAAATGTTTTCCCATCCCTCCTTGCAAAACAGCTCGAGCTCAGTGAGGTTGGATGGAGAGCATTTGTGAACAGCAGTTTTCAGTTCTTTCCACAGATTCTCGATTGGATTCAGGTCTGGACTTTGACTTGGCCATTCTAACACCTGGATATGTTTATTTTTTAAACATTCCATTGTAGATTTTGCATTATGTTTTGGATCATTGTCTTGTTGGAAGACAAATCTCCGTCCCAGTCTCAGGTCTTTTGCAGACTCCATCAGGTTTTCTTCCAGAATAGTCCTGTATTTGGCTCCATCCATCTTCCCATCAATTTTAATCATCTTCCCTGTCCCTGCTGAAGAAAAGCAGGCCCAAACCATGATGCTGCCACCACCATGTTTGACAGTGGGGATGATGTGTTCAGGGCGATGAGCTGTGTTGCTTTGACGCCAAACATAACGTTTTGCATTGTTGCCAAAAAGTTCAATTTAGGACAAGAGCACCTTCTTCCACATGTTTGGTGTGTCTCCCAGGTGGCTTGTGGCAAACTTTAAACGACACTTTTTATGGATATCTTTAAGAAATGGCTTTCTTCTTGCCACTCTTCCATAAAGGCCAGATTTGTGCAATATACGACTGATTGTTGTCCTATGGACAGAGTCTCCCACCTCAGCTGTAGATCTCTGCAGTTCATCCAGAGTGATCATGGGCCTCTTGGCTGCATCTCTGATCAGTCTTCTCCTTGTGTGAGCTGAAAGTTTAGAAGGACGGCCAGTTCTTGGTAGATTTGCAGTGGTCTGATGCTCCTTCCATTTCAATATTATCGTTTGCACAGTGCTCCTTGGGATGTTTAAAGCTTGGGAAATCTTTTTGTATCCAAATCCGGCTTTAAACTTCTTCACAACAGTATCTCGGACCTGCCTGGTGTGTTCCTTGTTCTTCATGATGCTCTCTGCGCTTTTAACGGACCTCTGAGACTATCACAGTGCAGGTGCATTTATACGGAGACTTGATTACACACAGGTGGATTGTATTTATCATCATTAGTCATTTAGGTCAACATTAGATAATTCAGAGATCCTCAATGAACTTCTGGAGAGAGTTTGCTGCACTGAAAGTAAAGGGGCTGAATAATTTTGCACGCCCAATTTTTCAGTTTTTGATTTGTTAAAAAAGTTTTAAATATCCAATAAATGTCGTTCCACTTCATGATTGTGTCCCACTTGTTGTTGATTCTTCACAAAAAAATACAGTTTTATATCTTTATGTTTGAAGCCTGAAATGTGGCAAAAGGTCGCAAAGTTCAAGGGGGCCGAATACTTGCGCAAGGCACTGTATGTGGAGACTATATACAGGGGGTACCGGTACAGAGTCAATGTGGAGGCTATATACAGAGGGTAACGGTACAGAGTCAACGTGGAGACTATATACAGGGGGTACTGGTACAGAGTCAATGTGGAGGCTATATACAGGGGGTACTGGTACAGAGTCAATGTGGAGACTATATACAGGGGGTACCGGTACAGAGTCAATGTGGAGGCTATGTACAGGGGGTACTGGTACAGAGTCAATGTGGAGACTATATACAGGGGGGTACCGGTACAGAGTCAATGTGGAGACTATATACAGGGGTTACCGGTACAGAGTCAATGTGGAGGCTATATACAGGGGGTACCAGTACAGAGTCAATGTGGAGGCTATATACATGGGGTACCAGTACAGAGTCAATGTGGAGACTATATACAGGGGGTACCAGTACAGAGTCAATGTGGAGACTATATACAGGGGGTACCAGTACAGAGTCAATGTGGAGGCTATATACAGGGGGTACCAGTACAGAGTCAATGTGGAGACTATATACAGGGGTACCAGTACAGAGTCAATGTGGAGGCTATATACAGGGGTACCAGTACAGAGTCAATGTGGAGACTATATACAGGGGTACTGGTACAGAGTCAATGTGGAGGCTATATACAGGGGGGTACCAGTACAGAGTCAATGTGGAGGCTATATACAGGGGGTACCAGTAAATCAAATCAAATCAAATTTTATTTGTCACATACACATGGTTAGCAGATGTTAATGCGAGTGTAGCGAAATGCTTGTGCTTCTAGTTCCGACAATGCAGTGATAACCAACATGTAATCTAACTAACAATTCCAAAACTACTGTCTTATACACAGTGTAAGGGGATAGGAATATGTACATAAGGATATATGAATGAGTGATGGTACAGAGCAGCATACAGTAGATGGTATCGAGTACAGTATATACATATGAGATGAGTATGTAGACAAAGTAAACAAAGCGGCATAGTTAAAGTGGCTAGTGATACATGTATTACATAAGGATGCAGTCGATGATGTAGAGTACAGTATATACATATGCATATGAGATGAATAATGTAGGGTAGGTAACATTATATAAGGTATCATTGTTTAAAGTGGCTAGTGATATATTTACATCATTTCCCATCAATTCCCATTATTAAAGTGGCTGGAGTTGGGTCAGTGTCAATGACAGTGTGTTGGCAGCAGCCACTCAATGTTAGTGGTGGCTGTTTAACAGTCTGATGGCCTTGAGATAGAAGCTGTTTTTCAGTCTCTCGGTCCCAGCTTTGATGCACCTGTACTGACCTCGCCTTCTGGATGATAGCGGGGTGAACAGGCAGTGGTTCGGGTGGTTGATGTCCTTGATGATCTTTATGGCCTTCCTGTAACATCGGGTGGTGTAGGTGTCCTGGAGGGCAGGTAGTTTGCCCCCGGTGATGCTTTGTGCAGACCTCACTACCCTCTGGAGAGCCTTACGGTTGAGGGCGGAGCAGTTGCCGTACCAGGCAGTGATACAGCCCGCCAGGATGCTCTCGATTGTGCATCTGTAGAAGTTTGTGAGTGCTTTTGGTGACAAGCCAAATTTCTTCAGCCTCCTGAGGTTGAAGAGGCGCTGCTGCGCCTTCTTCACGATGCTGTCTGTGTGAGTGGACCAATTCAGTTTGTCTGTGATGTGTATGCCGAGGAACTTAAAACTTGCTACCCTCTCCACTACTGTTCCATCAATGTGGATAGGGGGGTGTTCCCTCTGCTGTTTCCTGAAGTCCACAATCATCTCCTTAGGTTTGTTGACGTTGAGTGTGAGGTTATTTTCCTGACACCACACTCCGAGGGCCCTCACCTCCTCCCTGTAGGCCGTCTCGTCGTTGTTGGTAATCAAGCCTACCACTGTTGTGTCATCCGCAAACTTGATGATTGAGTTGGAGGCGTGCGTGACCACGCAGTCGTGGGTGAACAGGGAGTACAGGAGAGGGCTCAGAACGCACCCTTGTGGGGCCCCCGTGTTGAGGATCAGCGGGGAGGAGATGTTGTTGCCTACCCTCACCACCTGGGGCGGCCCGTCAGGAAGTCCAGTACCCAGTTGCACAGGGCGGGGTCGAGACCCAGGGTCTCGAGCTTGATGACGAGCTTGGAGGGTACTATGGTGTTGAATGCCGAGCTGTAGTCGATGAACAGCATTCTCACATAGGTATTCCTCTTGTCCAGGTGGGTTAGGGCAGTGTGCAGTGTGGTTGAGATTGCATCGTCTGTGGACCTATTTGGGCGGTAAGCAAATTGGAGTGGGTCTAGGGTGTCCGGTAGGGTGGAGGTGATATGGTCCTTGACTAGTCTCTCAAAGCACTTCATGATGACGGAAGTGAGTGCTACGGGGCGGTAGTCGTTTAGCTCAGTTACCTTAGCTTTCTTGGGAACAGGAACAATGGTGGCCCTCTTGAAGCTTGTGGGAACAGCAGACTGGTATAGGAATTGATTGAATATGTCCGTAAACACACCGGCCAGCTGGTCTGCGCATGCTCTGAGGGCGCGGCTGGGGATGCCGTCTGGGCCTGCAGCCTTGCGAGGGTTAACACGTTTAAATGTCTTACTCACCTCGGCTGCAGTGAAGGAGAGACCGCATGTTTTCATTGCAGGCCGTGTCAGTGGCACTGTATTGTCCTCAAAGCGGGCAAAAAAGTTATTTAGTCTGCCTGGGAGCAAGACATCCTGGTCCGTGACTGGGCTGGGTTTCTTCTTGTAGTCCGTGATTGACTGTAGACCCTGCCACATGCCTCTTGTGTCTGAGCCATTGAATTGAGATTCTACTTTGTCTCTGTACTGACGCTTAGCTTCTTTAATAGCCTTGCGGAGGGAATAGCTGCATTGTTTATATTCGGACATGTTACCAGACACCTTGCCCTGATTAAAAGCAGTGGTTCGCGCTTTCAGTTTCACGCGAATGCTGCCATCAATCCACGGTTTCTGGTTTGGGAATGTTTTTATCGTTGCTATGGGAACGGGGCACGTTCTAATGAACTCGCACACCGAATCAGCGTATTCGTCAATATTTTCATCTGACGCAATACGAAACATGTCCCAGTCCACGTGATGGAAGCAGTCTTGGAGTGTAGAGTCAGCTTGGTCTGACCAGCGTTGGACAGATCTCAGCGTGGGAGCCTCTTGTTTTAGCTTCTGCCTGTAGGCAGGGATCAGCAAAATGGAGTTGTGGTCAGCTTTTCCGAAAGGGGGGCGGGGCAGGGCCTTATATGCGTCGCGGAAGTTAGAGTAACAATGAGTCAATGTGGAGGCTATATACAGTGGGGGACCAGTACAGAGTCAATGTGGAGGCTATATACAGGGGGGTACCGGTACAGAGTCAATGTGGAGGCTATATACAGGGGGTACCAGTACAGAGTAAATGTGGAGGCTATATACAGGGGTACCAGTACAGAGTCAATGTGGAGACTATATACAGGGGGTACCGGTACAGAGTCAATGTGGAGGCTATATACAGGGGTACCAGTACAGAGTCAATGTGGAGACTATATACAGGGGGTACCGGTACAGAGTCAATGTGGAGGCTATATACAGGGGTACCAGTACAGAGTCAATGTGGAGACTATATACAGGGGTACCAGTACAGAGTCAATGTGGAGACTATATACAGGGGGTACCAGTACAGAGTCAATGTGGAGACTATATACAGGGGTACCAGTACAGAGTCAATGTGGAGACTATATACAGGGGGTACCAATACAGAGTCAATGTGGAGGCTATATACAGGGGTACCAGTACAGAGTCAATGTGGAGACTATATACAGGGGGTACCAGTACAGAGTCAATGTGGAGGCTATATACAGGGGTACCAGTACAGAGTCAATGTGGAGACTATATACAGGGGGTACCAGTACAGAGTAAATGTGGAGGCTATATACAGGGGTACCAGTACAGAGTCAATGTGGAGACTATATACAGGGGGATACCAGTACAGAGTCAATGTGGAGGCTATATACAGGGGTACCAGTACAGAGTCAATGTGGAGACTATATACAGGGGGTACCAGTACAGTCAATGTGGAGGCTATATACAGGGGTACCAGTACAGAGTCAATGTGGAGACTATATACAGGGGGTACCAGTACAGAGTCAATGTGGAGACTATATACAGGGGGTACCAGTACAGAGTCAATGTGGAGACTATATACAGGGGGTACCAGTACAGAGTCAATGTGGAGGCTATATACAGGGGTACCAGTACAGAGTCAATGTGGAGACTATATACAGGGGTACCAGTACAGAGTCAATGTAGAGACTATATACAGGGGGTACCAGTACAGAGTCAATGTGGAGACTATATACAGGGGTACCAGTACAGAGTCAATGTGGAGACTATATACAGGGGGTACCAGTACAGAGTCAATGTGGAGACTATATACAGGGGGTACCAGTACAGAGTCAATGTGGAGACTATATACAGGGGGTACCAGTACAGAGTAAATGTGGAGGCTATATACAGGGGGTACCAGTACAGAGTCAATGTGGAGACTATATACAGGGGGTACCAGTACAGAGTCAATGTGGAGACTATATACAGGGGTACCAGTACAGAGTAAATGTGGAGACTATATACAGGGGTACCAGTACAGAGTCAATGTGGAGACTATATACAGGGGTACCAGTACAGAGTCAATGTGGAGGCTATATACAGGGGTACCAGTACAGAGTCAATGTGGAGGCTATATACAGGGGGTACCAGTACAGAGTCAATGTGGAGACTATATACAGGGGGTACGGTACAGAGTCAATGTGGAGGCTATATACAGGGGGTACCAGTACAGAGTCAATGTGGAGACTATATGCAGGGGGGTACCAGTACAGAGTCAATGTAGAGACTATATGCAGGGGGTACCAGTACAGAAAGCAATTCATTATGATGTTTATCTCTTTGTAGTCATTCAGTTCTCTCTTAGCTGGAGAAGGGACACGCACACATGTTATGTACCAGTCCTGCACAGTGATGTTGGTTTTCAGCCTGTCTCTACTAGTCCTGCACAGTGATGTTGGTTTTCAGCCTGCCTCTACTAGTCCTGCATGGTGGTGTTGGTTTTCAGCCTGCCTCTACCAGTCCTGCACAGTGATGTTGGTTTTCAGTCTGCCTCTACTAGTCCTGCATGGTGATGTTGGTTTTCAGCCTGCCTCTACTAGTCCTGCATGGTGATGTTGGTTTTCAGCCTGCCTCTACTAGTCCTGCACAGTGATGTTGGTTTTCAGCCTGCCTCTACTAGTCCTGCATGGTGGTGTTGGTTTTCAGCCTGCCTCTACTAGTCCTGCATGGTGATGTTGGTTTTCAGCCTGCCTCTACTAGCCCTGCACAGTGATGTTGGTTTTCAGCCTGCCTCTACTAGTCCTGCATGGTGGTGTTGGTTTTCAGCCTGCCTCTACCAGTCCTGCACAGTGATGTTGGTTTTCAGTCTGCCTCTACTAGTCCTGCATGGTGATGTTGGTTTTCAGCCTGCCTCTACTAGTCCTGCATGGTGGTGTTGGTTTTCAGCCTGCCTCTACCAGTCCTGCACAGTGATGTTGGTTTTCAGTCTGCCTCTACTAGTCCTGCATGGTGATGTTGGTTTTCAGCCTGCCTCTACTAGTCCTGCATGGTGATGTTGGTTTTCAGCCTGCCTCTACTAGTCCTGCACAGTGATGTTGGTTTTCAGAGTTAGGCTGTTAGACGATTGCAAACTACAAGAAGACTGGGGCAGAAAGCCCCGATGAGCCCTGAGTTACGGCTGTCAGACGACTGAAAACTACAAGAAGAATGGGGCGGAAAGCCCCGACGAGCCCTGAGTTACGGCTGTCAGACGACTGAAAACTACAAGAAGAATGGGGCGGAAAGCCCCGACGAGCCCTGAGTTACGGCTGTCAGACGACTGCAAACTACAAGAAGAATGGGGCGGAAAGCCCCGACGAGCCCTGAGTTACGGCTGTTAGACGACTGAAAACTACAAGAAGAATGGGGCGGAAACGAGCCCTGAGTTACGGCTGTCAGACGACTGCAAACTACAAGAAGAATGGGGCGGAAAGCCCCGACGAGCCCTGAGTTACGGCTGTCAGACGACTGCAAACTACAAGAAGAATGGGGCGGAAAGCCCCGACGAGCCCTGAGTTACGGCTGTCAGACGACTGCAAACTACAAGAAGAATGGGGGAAAGCGGAAAGCCCTGAGTTACGGCTGTCAGAGACCCTGAATGGGGTTACGGCTACGGCTGTTAGACGTCATTGTTTAGGGAGTAAACACGTGTTGCAGTGTTTACAGAGCGAGCAGCAGAGGATGACATGTCAAATACATCCTATCTCATCCTCCCGGCTAACACAAAGGCGGTAAGAACAATATGCAAAATAGAATTGTATTGTGTCGCGATTTAAATTTAAAGGCAACGTTCTCGCATTTATGGAGACTGCATTTACAGTAGAAGTTGCATATGCCGACTCAATCTGAAATGTGCTATAGGCCTAAACTTCTGCTGTATGGATTGAATCAGGCCCAAGGTTAGCCAGGGTTAGTGTGTGGATTATGTGTCATGTTGAATAGTGTTGTGTCAATATTCAGTTGCCTTAAAAAATATATATATATACAAAAGAGCAATTCAAAATGTTCAACTGACTGCCATTTACTGTTAAGTTAAATGTGTAAACCAAATGTCTAGATTCTAGTATGCTACTCATTACAGCCTATTTCCAACCTACAGAAGACATCATTCAAAAACATCTGGATTCACCTCAGTACCTCAGTACATCAGTACCTCAGCATCTCAGTACATCAGCATCTCAGTACATCAGTACCTCAGCACATCAGCATCTCAGTACCTCAGTACCTCAGCATCTCAGCTCCTCAGTACATCAGTACCTCAGCACCCCAGTACCTCAGCATCTCAGTACATCAGCACCCCAGTATCTCAGCATCTCAGTACCTCAGTACCTCAGCACATCAGCACCCCAGTATCTCAGCATCTCAGTACCTCAGTACATCAGTTTCTCAGCATCTCAGCATCTCAGTACCTCAGCACCTCAGTACCTCAGTACATCAGTACCTCAGTACATCAGTACCTCAGCACCTCAGCACCTCAGTACATCAGTACCTCAGTACATCAGTACCTCAGTACATCAGTACCTCAGTACCTCAGCACCTCAGTACATCAGTACCTCAGTACATCAGTACCTCAGTACCTCAGTACATCAGTACCTCAGTACATCAGTACCTGCACCCACAGAAAAAAACACCAGTAGATAAATATAATTTCTCTTATTTATTTTGGCATTTCTTTGTTTGTATTTATATTAAGCAAAGTGCATCTTATTTTATTTTCCTCATCAACACATTGCACAATACATAAATAATGATGCATATAAAATGTCTTCATATTTACAAGTAATAATATATTTATATATATAACATAAAATACATTTTCGCTTTTAATTTCACTTTTAATTAAATCTTTGAGTCATTTGTCATACTGGGTTTTGTTTGTCTCTTCTTTAAACATCTTCCTTTTTGAAGCACTGTCTTCTGGGAAAAAAAGGGAAAGGTAAGGGACTAGTCTGTGTCCTCCGTTCCCTCCTGGTCCTCGAATGAGGAGAACGAGGAAGAAGAAGGGGAAGGAAGGTAATCTGTTTTTATTGGTTGTTGAATATGACCTCCAGCCAACAGGGACAGCTACTAATAAACTGTCTTGTGTAGCACTGACCCCAGCCCTTCACCAAGCTGATCTGTACAGTAAACACAGTCCTCGGCTGCTGTGTGAACTCCTGATCGTTAGGCCTCTGCAGGCTGTCTGCCTTCTCAAAGTCAAAGGCCTTAATGGAGAATCCGGGGAACACTTTATGCACCAGTAAGGTCCGCGAGTCGGGATTGTCCAGTGTGGCCGACTTGATGAAGATGGGGTAGCAGCTGCGGTTGTACACCCACACCCCGTCGGGCTCGCGACTCAGCTGGATGCCGTAGCCGATCTTGGTCCGCACCATCTGAGACAGCGGGCTCTTGTTGTCGGAGCTGAGCTGGCCCAGGCAGAAGCCGTTCCCCTGAGGTAGGTCATAGAAGATGTTCAGGGAAGGCTCCTGGACCGAGTAGAGGCGCCCCACACGGGTCTTCTCCTCCCAGTACGCAACCACGCACCAGTGGGATCTGTCGCCCGACTCCTGGAGAGCCTGGGAATCTATAGGGAGAGACAGAGAGACGGAGAGACGGAGGAGGGTTACAACTCTGGACTGAACACACAGCAGATTAAACATAACATGTATTTTATTCATTTCAAATGAGTGACTCAGAAGGAAAGATGAAATGAGGAGAGAGGATAGGACAGATGAGGGTAGAGGGATGAAAGGAGAGGGGGGGGGGGTAGAGGATTAAGGAAGCAGACTGGCCAACATTGAGTCCATTAGTGAATCAACAGGAAAACCAGTCTTTTTGACCAGCCTGATGATGCAGTGGCTGAGAGATTTAAGAGGATTTCTTATCAACAACTACTCAATTAAAGTCTTTAAAAAGTCTGTAAACGAGGAGATAAAAGAAACCAACTGTTTCACTACAGCCAACTCTTAACTAAATACTGTATGTAGACATTTCACAATATGTTTCACTACAGCCAACTCTTAACTAAATACTGTATGTAGACATTTCACAATATGTTTCACTACAGCCAACTCTTAACTAAATACTGTATGTAGACATTTCACAATATGTTTCACTACAGCCAACTCTTAACTAAATACTGTATGTAGACATTTCACAATATGTTTCAGCTACAGCCAACTCTTAACTAAATACTGTATGTAGACATTTCACAATATGTTTCAACTACAGCCAACTCTTAACTAAATACTGTATGTAGACATTTCACAATATGTTTCACTACAGCCAACTCTTAACTAAATACTGTATGTAGACATTTCACAATATGTTTCACTACAGCCAACTCTTAACTAAATACTGTATGTAGACATTTCACAATATGTTTCACTACAGCCAACTCTTAACTAAATACTGTATGTAGACATTTCACAATATGTTTCACTACAGCCAACTCTTAACTAAATACTGTATGTAGACATTTCACAATATGTTTCACTACAGCCAACTCTTAACTAAATACTGTATGTAGACATTTCACAATATGTTTCACTACAGCCAACTCTTAACTAAATACTGTATGTAGACATTTCACAATATGTTTCACTACAGCCAACTCTTAACTAAATACTGTATGTAGACATTTCACAATATGTTTCACTACAGCCAACTCTTAACTAAATACTGTATGTAGACATTTCACAATATGTTTCAACTACAGCCAACTCTTAACTAAATACTGTATGTAGACATTTCACAATATGTTTCAACTACAGCCAACTCTTAACTAAATACTGTATGTAGACATTTCACAATATGTTTCAACTACAGCCAACTCTTAACTAAATACTGTATGTAGACATTTCACAATATGTTTCAACTACAGCCAACTCTTAACTAAATACTGTATGTAGACATTTCACAATATGTTTCACTACAGCCAACTCTTAACTAAATACTGTATGTAGACATTTCACAATATGTTTCACTACAGCCAACTCTTAACTAAATACTGTATGTAGACATTTCACAATATGTTTCAACTACAGCCAACTCTTAACTAAATACTGTATGTAGACATTTCACAATATGTTTCAACTACAGCCAACTCTTAACTAAATACTGTATGTAGACATTTCACAATATGTTTCAACTACAGCCAACTCTTAACTAAATACTGTATGTAGACATTTCACAATATGTTTCAACTACAGCCAACTCTTAACTAAATACTGTATGTAGACATTTCACAATATGTTTCAACTACAGCCAACTCTTAACTAAATACTGTATGTAGACATTTCACAATATGTTTCAACTACAAAGCGCTATGACTCAAAAAGTATAATCAATATCACAGTGCATCCTTCATTACACAATCATCCTCCAAAAACAACAGACATTTCTGGAATTCGCACAAGAAAAGCAACTAGACAGGACACACGCACACACACACGCACGCACGCACGCACACACACACACACACACACACACACACACACACACACACACACACACACACACACACACACACACACACACACACACACACACACACACACACACACACACACACACACACACACACACACACACACACACACACACACACCCATCCAATCCCTGTTTATACAAGCCTTAATGGTTATCTTCTGTCTGGAGCCTTGTATTTTCCTTACAGGCCAACTAACGATGTTCTGACGTCAAGCAGAAGGTAAATCTGTCCTAATCACTGTTTTATAGCCGTACAACTCATTCTACCACGGGAAGATACAAGTAATAGGTTTAATATTCAAGAGAGGGCAACCAGAAGGAAATGTAGCTTCTCTTTGAAAGACAGTGTAAAAGCCTCTTAAATGACTCCCTTCACAGTGCAGTACTAGTAGAGTGTCCTTTTGGGAGGCCTGTTATAAGAGCTGCTCTCCACTCTGCACACAGGAAAGGGTCTGATTAAAGGAGAGGAAAGCAAGGGCCCAATAAAACACCAGGAAGGAGACACAGCAGTTACACTACAGCTACAAACAACTAGGACTGAAAAGTCATCATCACGAAGTGGAGACACAGGAGCACGGCACACGAGGTAAACGCCTAGCTATTCAGAGAGAGAGCTGTAAAATAGACAACGGCACCTATGTGATTGGTTGAAAATCTACGCCTACTGTAGTGTTGCAAAATTCCAGGTAACTTTCCCTAATGACCAGGTTTTCCAGAAATACAATTGATGACGAAGGAATAAGCAATCAGGAATCATTTCTGTATCTTCTCTGAGAGGGTTAGACATTCAATGGTTAAAAGTTCACAAAACAAAAAAAGGGGTTCTCTTGCACAGAGCCCCCTTACAGTCAGTTTGGTGCCCCCTTACAGTCAGTTTGGTGCTCCCTTACAGTCAGTTTGGTGCCCCCTTACAGTCAGTTTGGTGCCCCCTTACAGTCAGTTTGGTGCCCCCTTACAGTCAGTTTGGTGCCCCCTTACAATCAGTTTGGTGCCCCCTTACAGTCAGTTTGGTGCCCCCTTACAGTCAGTTTGGTGCCCCCTTACAGTCAGTATGGTGCCCCCTTACAGTCAGTTTGGTGCCCCCTTACAGTCAGTTTGGTGCCCCCTTACAGTCAGTTTGGTGCCCCCTTACAGTCAGTTTGGTGCCCCCTTACAGTCAGTTTGGTGCCCCCTTACAGTCAGTTTGGTGCCCCCTTACAATCAGTTTGGTGCCCCCTTACAGTCAGTTTGGTGCCCCCTTACAGTCAGTTTGGTGCCCCCTTACAGTCAGTTTGGTGCCCCCTTACAGTCAGTTTGGTGCCCCCAGTCAGTTTACAGTACAGTCAGTTTGGTGCCCCCAGTCAGTTTGGTGCCCCCAGTCAGTTTGGTGCCCCCTTACAGTCAGTTTGGTGCCCCCAGTCAGTTTGATGCCCCCTTACAGTCAGTTTGGTGCCCCCAGTCAGTTTGATGCCCCCTTACAGTCAGTTTGGTGCCCCCTTACAGTATGTATGTATGTCAGTTTGGTGCCCCCTTACAGTCAGTTTGGTGCCCCCAGTCAGTTTGATGCCCCCTTACAGTCAGTTTGATGCCCCCTTACAGTCAGTTTGGTGCCCCCTTACAGTCAGTTTGGTGCCCCCTTACAGTCAGTTTGGTGCCCCCTTACAGTCAGTTTGGTGCCCCCTTACAGTCAGTTTGGTCCCCCCCCTCTCCAGTCCTTTCATCTTTCTGGGCCGGCAGACTGTAGTCAGTAATATGTGTAGCAGAAGAACCAGAGCTGAGACAGAACAGAGGGAACTATCTGGTTCTGCCAATAGAGCAGTATCTCAGTCTGCTCTCGTCAGGCTGCTCTACAGCCTGTTATGAGCTCAGGATCCAGTCTTCATTTCAAATGGCTTCCTATTCACTAGTGCTCTGGTCTAAAGTAGTGCACTATATAGGGTTTAGGGTGCCAGCCCTGGTCTAAAGTAGTGCACTATATAGGGATTAGGGTGCTGTTTTGGACACACACCTAGAGTTCATTAGGAACTGTTGGTAAAAGGAAAATGACAACACTAGGGAGGGAAAACATTTCTTCCACAAAATGACAGGCTGTTCGTGGGCCGTTCTCTTTGAAGTCGGCCGATGTAAGGCCAAGGGGAATTATCCTAAATCCAACCAGCGAGCTCCCTGGCTACTGAGGACATAGTATTTACGTTTGAGAAAGAAAAAAAACATTACTCAAACCGACTGAGGATAAAAGATTGAGGAAAGAGGCACAAAGGGAGACCAGGCCGCTCCTCCCTCTCTATGTTTGTGTGTGTGTGTGTGTGTGTGTGTGTGTGTGTGTGTGTGTGTGTGTGTGTGTGTGTGTGTGTGTGTGTGTGTGTGTGTGTGTGTGTGTGTGTGTGTGTGTGTGTGTCATTTCAAAGGTCTCAAAGTTAATATTCTCATTGTTCTTGGATGTGAGCGATTTGAGGCAAAGCTCTCACCTGTGGGCTGTGCTCTCTACTCTACCCTGCTCTCGTGTCTCTCCCTCCCCCCCCCCCTCCCTCCCTCTCCCCCTCTCTCTCTCCCCCTCCCTCTCCCCCCCCTCTCTCCCTCCCTCCCTCTCCCCCCTCCCTCGCTCCCCCCCTCTCTCTCTATCCCTCCCCCTCCCTCCCTCTCTCCCTCCCCCCCCCCCCTCCCTCCCTCCCCCTCTCTCCCTCCCTCTCCCCCTCCCTCCCCCCCTCTCTCCCTCCCTCTCCCCCCCTCCCCCCCCTCCCTCCCCCTCCCTCTCTCTCTCCCCCCCTCCCTCCCTCTCTCTCCCCCTCCCTCCCTCCCCCCCCTCTCTCTCTCCCTCTCCCCCTCTCTCTCTATCCCTCCCTCCCCCCCTCTCTCCCCCCTCCCCCCTCTCTCTCTCCCTCCCTCCCCCTCTCCTCCCCCTCCCTCCCCCTCAGTTCAATTCAAAGGAGATTTATTGACATGGGAAACATGTTTACATTGCTAAAGCAAGTGAAATAAACAAACAAAACTAAGAAGAAAATCTAACAACATCAACAACAAAGGATTAGAAATGAACAGTCATTTTCAAGTGTTATATTATCATCTAGGAGTGTTTTAGCGATGTGTAAATACTTGTAGTATGAATAGTGGGGGAAGATAAATAAACAGATAAGTATGGGTGGTTTTTCCAACGTTGTTGGTTCTCCACTGGTTTCCATTTCCTCATGGCAACGGCCCACACATCTTACTGCTGTGATTGCACAGGGTATTTTGTCGAACAAATATCGGACTTTATCAATGTTGTATTTGGTTTTTTTAACTAGTCAAGGATTTTTTTCATTTTGGGTGATTTTGGTCATTCTACCAGTCTCTGTTTAGGGCCAGACAGTTGGCTGCTTTTTGGTTGATTCTTACCAGTGTGTCAAATGGTTATCTTTTTTTCTCTCTCGTGATTTGATGGGTCTATAATTTTGCTGTCATGGGGCTCTGTGGGGTCTGTTTGTGTTTGTGAACAGAGCCCCAGAACCAGTTTGCTGAGGGGAATCTTCTCTAGGTTCATCTCTCTGTAAGTGGGGACTTTGTGGTGGAATATGTGGGCATTGCTTCCTTTTAGGTGGTTGTAGAATTTAACAGATATTTTCTGTATGTTGATAACTAGTGGGTATAGTCCTTATTCTGCTCTGCATGCATTGTTAGGGGTGTTGCATTGAAGACAAAGTATAATTGAGCAGAATTCTGCATGCAGAGTCTGAATTGGGTGTTTGTCCCATTTTGTGATGTCAAACCTCACAACCGCAGAGGGAAATGCGTTCTATAACTGATCCTAATTGGGATGTCAAGATTTATGTTCCCTTTGATGGCATAGGAGACCCTTCTTGCCTTGTCTCTTAGATAGTTCACAACTTTGTGGAAGTTATCTGTGGTGCTGATGTATAAGGCTGAGGTGGGTATAACTCTTTGTGTGTTCTAGTGCAACAGTGTCTAGATACAATTTGTATTTGTTGTCCTGGCAACTGGACCTATCTTACTGAGATTTACTGTCAGGGCCCAGGTCTGACAGAATCTGTGCAGAATATCTAGGTGCTGCTGTAGGCCCTCCTTGGTTGGGGACAGAAGCACCAGATCATCAGCAAACAGTAGACATTTGACTTCAGATTCTAGTAGGGTGAGGCCAGGTGCTGCAGACTCTCTCTCTCTCACTCTGTGTGTCTCTGTCTCTCTCACTGTCTCTCTCTCTCTGTTTCTCTCTCTGTCTCTCTCTCTCTCTCTGTCTCTCTCTCTCTCTGTCTCTCTCTGTCTCTCTCTCTCTCTGTCTCTCTCTCTCTCACTGTCTCTCTCTCTCTCTCTCTCTCTCTGTCTGTCTCTCTGTCTCTGTCTCTCTCTCTGTCTCTCTCTCTGTCTCTCTCTCTCTCTCTCTCTCACTCACTCACTCCTCTGTATGTTTGTTATTCTTGAGAATAAAGGTAGAGAGGAGAGAGACACACAGAGAGAGAGAAAGAAAGCAAGGGGCCTGGCAGGCTGGCGTCAGAGGTCATTACACGGCTGCTTGTCTGAGCCTGTCATCACAGCCTGAAACCACAGAGGTATTCATCACAGCCTGAAACCACAGAGCTATTCATCACAGCCTGAAACCACAGAGGTATTTATCACAGCCTGAAACCACAGAGGTATTTATCACAGCCTGAAACCACAGAGGTATTTATCACAGCCTGAAACCACAGAGATATTCATCACAGCCTGAAACCACAGAGGTATTTATCACAGCCTGAAACCACAGAGATATTCATCACAGCCTGAAACCACAGAGGTATTCATCACAGCCTGAAACCACAGAGCTATTCATCACAGCCTGAAACCACAGAGGTATTTATCACAGCCTGAAACCACAGAGGTATTTATCACAGCCTGAAACCACAGAGGTATTTATCACAGCCTGAAACCACAGAGATATTCATCACAGCCTGAAACCACAGAGGTATTTATCACACGATTTAGTGCCCAACTACACACACTACATCGAGGGAGGGAGAGAGAGAGACAGAGAGAGGGAGAGAGAGAGACAGAGAGGGAGAGAGAGAGACAGTGAGAGAGACAGAGACACACAGAGAGAGACAGAGAGATAGAGAGACAGTGAGAGAGAGACAGAGACACAGAGAGAGAGAGACAGAGACACAGAGAGAGAGACAAAAAGAGACAGAGAGAGAGACACAGAGAGAGACAGAGAGAGAGAGCTTCCCAGCAAAAACATTTCGGAAAAGTTTGTGCATATATTATGACGACATTTTCATTTTTTCTGGGGGCAAGAGGAAGTCTACGACCCTCGTCTGTGATTGGTCAACAGTGGAGATTCTTACAGAAAGTCTTTGTTGTCATTCATTCACTGACAGTACCATCCAGGGAAAGTATGTGGATGTCCAGGGCTCTGTGCTGGCTGTCACTGACAGTACCATCCAGGGAAAGTATGTGGATGTCCAGGGCTCTGTGCTGGCTGTCACTGACAGTACCATCCAGGGAAAGTATGTGGATGTCCAGGGCTATGTGCTGGCTGTCACTGACAGTACCATCCAGGGAAAGTATGTGGATGTCCAGGGCTATGTGCTGGCTGTCACTGACAGTACCATCCAGGGAAAGTATGTGGATGTCCAGGGCTCTGTGCTGGCTGTCACTGACAGTACCATCCAGGGAAAGTATGTGGATGTCCAGGGCTCTGTGCTGGCTGTCACTGACAGTACAACCCAGGGAAAGTATGTGAAGATCCAGGGCTCTGTGCTGGCTGTCACTGACAGTACAACCCAGGGAAAGTATGTGGATGTCCAGGGCTCTGTGCTGGCTGTCACTGACAGTACAACCCAGGGAAAGTATGTGGATGTCCAGGGCTCTGTGCTGGCTGTCACTGACAGTACCATCCAGGGAAAGTATGTGGATGTCCAGGGCTCTGTGCTGGCTGTCACTGACAGTACAACCCAGGGAAAGTATGTGGATGTCCAGGGCTCTCTATCTATCAACCTGACCGCGGGTGGTTTGAGTACCACATATTTAAAAAATATATAGCAATATACTTTCAAGTGATTAAAACCTGTGTAGAAATAATAATGGACCTACATTCATACAGTATCTTGACTGTGTCCAGCTCACTGATAATCACCCAAATGAAAGCTAGACAGTCGGGGACCATCAAATTAAAAACATATATATTGATAAAAGATTCAATAACGTTTTGTCAGCTAGGAAATATAAAAACAATTTTTAGTGTGACACTCCAGACGTTGTTGAAGAACCAATGTGTTCCCCTGGTCAAAACCATGTCACCCTGCAGGGGCCTTTCCTCTGTCCTTCCCTCCCGCTGTCTGGCTGTCTTCCGTTGCGTTTCTGTGACGGTGAAGATGGCAGCTGAGGGTCTATTTTAACGTGGCTTGCTGACTGCCGGGCGGCCACTCTGACGACAGTGGTAGAAAACATTCCATTCCAAAGTAGCAGGGTTAGATAAGAGCATTACTGAGCTGAGAGCAGGAACACACAGACAGAGAGACACAGACAGAGAGACACAGACAGAGAGACACAGACAGAGAGACACAGACAGAGAGACACAGACAGAGACACAGACAGAGACACAGACAGAGAGACAGAGACACAGACAGAGAGACAGAGATACAGACAGAGAGACAGAGACACAGACAGAGAGACAGAGACACAGACAGAGAGACAGAGACACAGACAGAGAGACAGAGACAGAGAGACAGAGATACAGACAGAGAGACACAGACACAGACAGAGAGACAGAGATACAGACAGAGAGACACAGACAGAGAGACAGAGACAGAGAGACAGAGATACAGACAGAGAGACAGAGATACAGACAGAGACACAGACAGAGAGACAGACAGAGAGACAGAGACACAGACAGAGAGACAGAGACACAGACAGAGAGACAGAGACACAGACAGAGAGACACAGACAGAGAGACAGAGACACAGACAGAGAGACACAGACAGAGAGACAGAGATACAGACAGAGAGACACAGACAGAGAGACAGAGATACAGACAGAGACACAGACAGAGAGACAGAGATACAGACAGAGAGACAGAGACACAGACAGAGAGACAGAGACACAGACAGAGAGACAGAGACACAGACAGAGAGACAGAGATACAGACAGAGAGACAGAGATACAGACAGAGAGACAGAGACACAGACAGAGAGACAGAGATACAGACAGAGAGACAGAGATACAGACAGAGAGACAGAGATACAGACAGAGAGACAGAGATACAGACAGAGAGACAGAGATACAGACAGAGAGACAGAGACAGACAGACAGAGAGACAGAGATACAGACAGAGAGACAGAGATACAGACAGAGAGACAGAGATACAGACAGAGAGACAGAGATACAGACAGAGAGACAGAGACACAGACAGAGAGACAGAGATACAGACAGAGAGACAGAGACACAGACAGAGAGACAGAGATACAGACAGAGAGACAGAGATACAGACAGAGAGACAGAGATACAGACAGAGAGACAGACAGACAGAGAGACAGAGATACAGACAGAGAGACAGAGATACAGACAGAGAGACAGAGACACAGACAGAGAGACAGAGATACAGACAGAGAGACAGAGATACAGACAGAGAGACACAGACAGAGAGACACAGACAGAGAGACACAGACAGAGAGACAGAGATACAGACAGAGAGACAGAGACACAGACAGAGAGACAGAGACACAGACAGAGAGACAGAGATACAGACAGAGAGACAGAGACACAGACAGAGAGACAGAGACACAGACAGAGAGACAGAGATACAGACAGAGAGACAGAGACACAGACAGAGAGACAGAGACACAGACAGAGAGACAGAGATACAGACAGAGAGACAGAGACACAGACAGAGACAGAGACACAGACAGAGAGACAGAGATACAGACAGAGAGACAGAGACACAGACAGAGAGACAGAGATACAGACAGAGAGACAGAGATACAGACAGAGAGACAGAGACACAGACAGAGAGACAGAGATACAGACAGAGAGACACAGACAGAGAGACAGAGATACAGACAGAGAGACACAGACAGAGAGACACAGACAGAGAGACAGAGATACAGACAGAGAGACACAGACAGAGAGACAGAGACAGAGAGACAGAGATACAGACAGAGAGACAGAGACACAGACAGAGACAGAGAGACACAGACAGAGAGACAGAGATACAGACAGAGAGACAGAGACACAGACAGAGAGACAGAGATACAGACAGAGAGACACAGACAGAGAGACAGAGACACAGACAGAGAGACACAGACAGAGAGACAGAGATACAGACAGAGAGACAGAGACACAGACAGAGATACAGACAGAGAGACAGAGATACAGACAGAGAGACAGAGACACAGACAGAGAGACAGAGATACAGACAGAGAGACAGAGACACAGACAGAGAGACAGAGATACAGACAGAGACACAGACAGAGACACAGACAGAGAGACAGAGATACAGACAGAGAGACAGAGACACAGACAGAGACAGAGATAAAGACAGAGAGACAGAGACACAGACAGAGAGACAGAGACACAGACAGAGAGACAGAGACACAGACAGAGATACAGACAGAGAGACAGAGAGACACAGACAGAGAGACAGAGATACAGACAGAGAGACACAGACAGAGAGACAGAGATACAGACAGAGAGACACAGACAGAGAGACACAGACAGAGAGACAGAGATACAGACAGAGAGACAGAGACACAGACAGAGAGACACAGACAGAGAGACACAGACAGAGAGACACAGACAGAGAGACAGAGATACAGACAGAGAGACAGAGACACAGACAGAGAGACAAAGACAGAGAGACACAGACAGAGAGACAGAGATACAGACAGAGAGACACAGACAGAGAGACAGAGACACAGACAGAGAGACAGAGACACAGACAGAGAGACAGAGAGAGAGAGACAGAGACACAGACAGAGAGACACAGACAGAGAGACAGAGACAGGGAGACACAGACAGAGAGACAGAGACAGGAACACACAGACAGAGAGACACAGACAGAGAGACAGAGACACAGACAGAGAGACACAGACAGAGACAGGGAGACACAGACAGAGACAGGGAGAGAGACACAGACAGAGAGACGGAGACAGGGAGAGAGACAGACAGAGAGACACAGACAGAGAGACAGAGACAGGGAGAGAGACACAGAGACAGGGAGAGAGACACAGACAGAGAGACGGAGACAGGGAGAGAGACACAGACAGAGAGAGAGACACAGACAGAGAGACGGAGACAGGGAGAGAGACACAGACAGAGAGAGACAGAGTGACAGAGACAGGGAGAGAGACACAGACAGAGACACAGAGACAGGGAGAGAGACACAGACAGAGAGACGGAGACAGACAGAGAGACACAGACAGAGAGAGACAGAAAGACAGAGACAGGGAGAGAGACACAGACAGAGACACAGAGACAGGGAGAGAGACACAGACAGAGAGAGACAGAGTGACAGAGACAGGGAGAGAGACACAGACAGAGACAGGGAGAGAGACACAGACAGAGAGACGGAGACAGGGAGAGAGACACAGACAGAGAGAGACAGAGTGACAGAGACAGGGAGAGAGACACAGACAGAGAGACGGAGACAGGGAGAGAGACACAGACAGAGAGAGACAGAAAGACAGAGACAGGGAGAGAGACACAGACAGAGACACAGAGACAGGGAGAGAGACACAGACAGAGAGAGACAGAGTGACAGAGACAGGGAGAGAGACACAGACAAAGACAGGGAGAGAGACACAGACAGAGACAGAGACAGGGAGAGAGACACAGACAGAGAGACAGAGACAGGGAGAGAGACACAGACAGAGACACAGAGACAGGGAGAGAGACACAGACAGAGAGAGACAGAGTGACAGAGACAGGGAGAGAGACCCAGACAAAGACAGGGAGAGAGACACAGACAGAGACAGAGACAGGGAGAGAGACACAGACAGAGACAGGGAGAGAGACCCAGACAAAGACAGGGAGAGAGACACAGACAGAGACAGGGAGAGAGACACAGACAGAGAGAGACACAGACAGAGAGAGACACAGACAGAGAGAGACACAGACAGAGACACAAAGACAGGGAGAGAGACACAGACAGAGAGAGACAGAGTGACAGAGACAGGGAGAGAGACACAGACAAAGACAGGGAGAGAGACACAGACAGGGACAGAGACAGGGAGAGAGACACAGACAGAGAGACAGAGACAGGGAGAGAGACACAGACAGAGACAGAGAGACAGGGAGAGAGACACAGACAGAGAGAGACAGAGTGACAGAGACAGGGAGAGAGACACAGACAGAGACACAGAGACAGGGAGAGAGACACAGACAGAGAGAGACAGAGTGACAGAGACAGGGAGAGAGACCCAGACAAAGACAGGGAGAGAGACACAGACAGAGACAGAGACAGGGAGAGAGACACAGACAGAGACAGGGAGAGAGACCCAGACAAAGACAGGGAGAGAGACACAGACAGAGACAGAGACAGGGAGAGAGACACAGACAGAGAGACGGAGACAGGGAGAGAGACACAAACAGAGACACAGAGACAGGGAGAGAGACACAGACAGAGAGAGACAGAGTGACAGAGACAGGGAGAGAGACACAGACAGAGACAGAGACAGAGAGAGACACAGACAGAGAGAGACAGGGAGAGAGACACAGACAGAGACACAGAGACAGGGAGAGAGAGCCAGACAGAGAGAGACAGAGTGACAGAGACAGGGAGAGAGACACAGACAGAGACAGGGAGAGAGACACAGACAGAGACAGAGCCAGGGAGAGAGACACAGACAGAGAGACGGAGACAGAGAGAGAGACACAGACAGAGAGAGACAGAGTGACAGAGACAGGGAGAGAGAGACACAGACAGAGAGACGGAGACAGGGAGAGAGACACAGACAGAGAGAGACAGAGTGACAGAGACAGGGAGAGAGACACAGACAGAGACACAGAGACAGGGAGAGAGACACAGACAGAGAGAAACAGAG
>NC_060188.1:88282692-88390192 GCF_021184085.1 Oncorhynchus gorbuscha | reverse complement strand
GGACTGTGGTTATATCCCAGCTGTCTCTCTCTCCCTGGACTGTGGTTATATCCCAGCTGTCTCTCTCCCTGGACTGTGGTTATATCCCAGCTGTCTCTCTCTCTCCCTGGACTGTGGTTATATCCCAGCTGTCTCTCTCTCTGGACTGTGGTTATATCCCAGCTGTCTCTCTCTCTGGACTGTGGTTATATCCCAGCTGTCTCTCTCTCTGGACTGTGGTTATATCCCAGCTGTCTCTCTCTCCCTGGACTGTGGTTATATCCCAGCTGTCTCTCTCCCTGGACTGTGGTTATATCCCAGCTGTCTCTCTCTCTGGACTGTGGTTATATCCCAGCTGTCTCTCTCCCTGGACTGTGGTTATATCCCAGCTGTCTCTCTCTCTCCCTGGACTGTGGTTATATCCCAGCTGTCTCTCTCTCTGGACTGTGGTTATATCCCAGCTGTCTCTCTCTCTGGACTGTGGTTATATCCCAGCTGTCTCTCTCTCTGGACTGTGGTTATATCCCAGCTGTCTCTCTCTCTCTCTCTCTCCCTGGACTGTGGTTATATCCCAGCTGTCTCTCTCCCTGGACTGTGGTTATATCCCAGCTGTCTCTCTCTCTGGACTGTGGTTATATCCCAGCTGTCTCTCTCCCTGGACTGTGGTTATATCCCAGCTGTCTCTCTCTCTGGACTGTGGTTATATCCCAGCTGTCTCTCTCCCTGGACTGTCTCTCTCTCTGGACTGTGGTTATATCCCAGCTGTCTCTCTCTCCCTGGACTGTGGTTATATCCCAGCTGTCTCTCTCTCTCCCTGGACTGTGGTTATATCCCAGCTGTCTCTCTCTCTCCCTGGACTGTGGTTATATCCCAGCTGTCTCTCTCTCTCCCTGGACTGTGGTTATATCCCAGCTGTCTCTCTCTCTCCCTGGACTGTGGTTATATCCCAGCTGTCTCTCTCTCCCTGGACTGTGGTTATATCCCAGCTGTCTCTCTCTCTGGACTGTGGTTATATCCCAGCTGGTTATATCCCAGCTCTCTCCCTGGACTGTGGTTATATCCCAGCTGTCTCTCTCTCCCTGGACTGTGGTTATATCCCAGCTGTCTGGACTGTGGTTATATCCAGCTGTCTCTCTCCCTCTCTCTCTCTCCCTGGACTGTGGTTATATCCCAGCTGTCTCTCTCTCTGGACTGTGGTTATATCCCAGCTGTCTCTCTCCCTGGACTGTGGTTATATCCCAGCTGTCTCTCTCTCCCTGGACTGTGGTTATATCCCAGCTGTCTCTCTCCCTGGACTGTGGTTATATCCCAGCTGTCTCTCTCCCTGGACTGTGGTTATATCCCAGCTGTCTCTCTCCCTGGACTGTGGTTATATCCCAGCTGTCTCTCTCTCTGGACTGTGGTTATATCCCAGCTGTCTCTCTCTGGACTCTGTATATCCCAGCTCTCTCTGGACTGTGGTTATATCCCAGCTGTCTCTCTCTCCCTGGACTGTGGTTATATCCCAGCTGTCTCTCTCTCTGGACTGTGGTTATATCCCAGCTGTCTCTCTCTCTGGACTGTGGTTATATCCCAGCTGTCTCTCTCTCTCTGGACTGTGGTTATATCCCAGCTGTCTCTCTCTCCCTGGACTGTGGTTATATCCCAGCTGTCTCTCTCTCTCCCTGGACTGTGGTTATATCCCAGCTGTCTCTCTCTGGACTGTCTCTCTCCCTGGACTGTGGTTATATCCCAGCTGTCTCTCTCTCTCCCTGGACTGTGGTTATATCCCAGCTGTCTCTCTCTCTCCCTGGACTGTGGTTATATCCCAGCTGTCTCTCTCTCTCCCTGGACTGTGGTTATATCCCAGCTGTCTCTCTCTCTGGACTGTGGTTATATCCCAGCTGTCTCTCTCCCTGGACTGTGGTTATATCCCAGCTGTCTCTCTCTCTCCCTGGACTGTGGTTATATCCCAGCTGTCTCTCTCTCTCCCTGGACTGTGGTTATATCCCAGCTGTCTCTCTCTCTGGACTGTGGTTATATCCCAGCTGTCTCTCTCTCCCTGGACTGTGGTTATATCCCAGCTGTCTCTCTCTCCCTGGACTGTGGTTATATCCCAGCTGTCTCTCTCTCTCCCTGGACTGTGGTTATATCCCAGCTGTCTCTCTCTCTCTGGACTGTGGTTATATCCCAGCTGTCTCTCTCTCCCTGGACTGTGGTTATATCCCAGCTGTCTCTCTCTCTCCCTGGACTGTGGTTATATCCCAGCTGTCTCTCTCTCTCCCTGGACTGTGGTTATATCCCAGCTGTCTCTCTCTCTGGACTGTGGTTATATCCCAGCTGTCTCTCTCTCCCTGGACTGTGGTTATATCCCAGCTGTCTCTCTCTCCCTGGACTGTGGTTATATCCCAGCTGTCTCTCTCCCTGGACTGTGGTTATATCCCAGCTGTCTCTCTCTCTGGACTGTGGTTATATCCCAGCTGTCTCTCTCCCTGGACTGTGGTTATATCCCAGCTGTCTCTCTCTCTCTGGACTGTGGTTATATCCCAGCTGTCTCTCTCTCTCTGGACTGTGGTTATATCCCAGCTGTCTCTCTCTCTGGACTGTGGTTATATCCCAGCTGTCTCTCTCTCCCTGGACTGTGGTTATATCCCAGCGGTCTCTCTCTCTGGACTGTGGTTATATCCCAGCGGTCTCTCTCTCTGGACTGTGGTTATATCCCAGCTGTCTCTCTCTCCCTGGACTGTGGTTATATCCCAGCTGTCTCTCTCTCCCTGGACTGTGGTTATATCCCAGCGGTCTCTCTCTCTGGACTGTGGTTATATCCCAGCTGTCTCTCTCCCTGGACTGTGGTTATATCCCAGCTGTCTCCCTCTCTCTGGACTGTGGTTATATCCCAGCTGTCTCTCTCTCTCTGGACTGTGGTTATATCCCAGCTGTCTCTCTCTCTGGACTGTGGTTATATCCCAGCTGTCTCTCTCTCTGGACTGTGGTTATATCCCAGCTGTCTCTCTCTCTGGACTGTGGTTATATCCCAGCTGTCTCTCTCTCTGGACTGTGGTTATATCCCAGCTGTCTCTCTCTCTGGACTGTGGTTATATCCCAGCTGTCTCTCTCCCTGGACTGTGGTTATATCCCAGCTGTCTCTCTCCCTGGACTGTGGTTATATCCCAGCTGTCTCTCTCTCCCTGGACTGTGGTTATATCCCAGTGTTTCCAATATGTAGACTATTTCTACTGTCTTTGTCTGTCAGACGTTGTGACACGGTGGCTGAAGTGTCTTCTATATGTCTGCACAGCCAGGGCCAGAGGCACACACACACACATGCACGCACGCACGCACGCACGCACGCACGCACGCACGCACGCACGCACGCACACACACACACACACACACACACACACACACACACACACACACACACACACACACACACAGGGAGGGAGGCAGACAGGGCCTGCCGTCAGCGTGACTGGACCAGAGACAGGCAGATGAATTACAGCCCTTAGCTCTGAACCCCGGCCGCCGCAGCCATCCTCCTTCCAGCCCCTGGGGCAGACTCTGCTCTGCCTCTCTCTGCTCTGCCTCTCTCTGCTCTGGGCCTGGGTGGGACATTCCAAGCCCAGCCAACACCAGAGCACTGTTTCCACTTACTCTCCCTCCCTCCCTCTTTTTCTCTCTCTCTCTCTCCGTCTGTGTGCATGTTGTTTGTGTGGCCTGGTGTTATTTCAAACAGGGTTGGTCTGAGGGATACAGAGTGGAACAGAGAGGGAGCACGTTACCCCCCCCCCCTCCTCTACTCCTCCACTCCCTTCTAACAAAAATAAACCCTGTCCTCAGAAAGACACAAAGCCAGAGTCCCAAATGCACCTTATTCCCTATATAGTGCCCTATGGGTCCTGGCCCAAAAGTAGTGCACTATATAGGGTATAGGATGCCATTTGGGGCATAGACAAATACTGTGTTATGGTCGGCAATAAGACCTCCACCACACTGTTCCTCAACACGGGGGGCTCACTAACTTCCTGCACTTCCTGTTCACCCACGACTGTGCTGCTTCTCACGACTCCTCAACTGAATCATCGAGTTTGCCGATGACACGACCGTGGTACGTCTGATCAACATCACGGACGAGACGGCCGAGAGGGAGAAGGTTAGAGCCCTGACACGACCGTGGTACGTCTGATCACCATCACGGACGAGACGGCAGAGAGGGAGAAGGTTAGAGCCCTGACACGACCGTGGTACGTCTGATCACCATCACGGACGAGACGGCCGAGAGGGAGAAGGTTAGAGCCCTGACACGACCGTGGTACGTCTGATCACCATCACGGACGAGACGGCCGAGAGGGAGAAGGTTAGAGCCCTGACACGACCGTGGTACGTCTGATCACCATCACGGACGAGACGGCCGAGAGGGAGAAGGTTAGAGCCCTGACACGACCGTGGTACGTCTGATCACCATCACGGACGAGACGGCCGAGAGGGAGAAGGTTAGAGCCCTGACACGACCGTGGTACGTCTGATCACCATCACGGACGAGACGGCCGAGAGGGAGAAGGTTAGAGCCCTGACACGACCGTGGTACGTCTGATCACCATCACGGACGAGACGGCCGAGAGGGAGAAGGTTAGAGCCCTGACACGACCGTGGTACGTCTGATCACCATCACGGACGAGACGGCCGAGAGGGAGAAGGTTAGAGCCCTGACACGACCGTGGTACGTCTGATCACCATCACGGACGAGACGGCCGAGAGGGAGAAGGTTAGAGCCCTGACACGACCGTGGTACGTCTGATCACCATCACGGACGAGACGGCCGAGAGGGAGAAGGTTAGAGCCCTGACACGACCGTGGTACGTCTGATCACCTTCAAGGACGAGACGGCCGAGAGGGAGAAGGTCAGAGCCCTGGTGGAGTGGTGTCAGGAAAACAACCTGCCTCTTAACAAAACCCATTTACAGCACCCGGTGTTAAAGGAAGACCAAGAAAGGAAGACCATCATTAAGGACCTCAGCCCCCTGCTACCATCAAGGAGGAGACAGTACAGGTGCATCGAAGCCGGGACAGAGAGACTCTAAACAGCTTCTCCAAGCCATCAGACTGTGGAACAGTCGTCACTAGCCAGCTACCTGCCCAGTACACTGCCCGGCACCTTGACACTAACGCCTCATGTATATAGAGACATTGAACACGGGTCACTACATATAATGTTTACAGGGCCTTCAGAAAGGATTCTCCTCTTGACATATTCCACCTTGTTGTGTTACAGCCTGAGTTCAAACGGGATTAAATACGTTTGTTTTTAGTACCCATCTACACACACTGCCTCACAATGACAACGTGAAAACATGTTTTTAGACATTTTTGTAGATGTAAGTGGTACTCAGTAATGTGTTGTATTGGATTTGCCCCAAACATAACACTTTGTATTCAGGACAAATAGTGAATTGCTTTGCCACATGTTCTGCAGTATTACTTTAGTGCCTTGTTGCAAACAGGATGCATGTTTTGGAATATGTTTATTGTGTACAAGCTTCCTTCTGTTCACTGTCATTTAGGGTAATACTGTGGAGTAACTACAACGTTGTTGATCCATCCTCAGTTTTCTCCTATCACAGACATTAAACTCCTCTGTAACCATTGTGAAATCCCTGAGCGGTTTCCTTCCTCTCTGGCAACTGAGTTAGGAAGGATGTCCGTATCTTTTGTAGTGACTGGGTGTATTGATACACCACCCAAAGTGTCATTAATAATGTCACAGTGCTCACAGGAAAATACAATGTCTGTTTGATTACTTTTTAAAATGTTATTTGTGTATAGGTATTGTATTTTCTAGACATGTTATTTGTGTATAGGTATTGTATTTTCTAGACATGTTATTTGTATATAGGTATTGTATTTTCTAGACATGTTATTTGTGTATAGGTATTGTATTTTCTAGACATGTTATTTGTGTATAGGTATTTATTTTTTGTTATTTGTATATAGGTATTGTATTTTCTAGACATGTTATTTGTGTATAGGTATTGTATTTTCTAGACATGTTATTTGTGTATAGGTATTGTATTTTCTAGACATGTTATTTGTATATAGGTATTGTATTTTCTAGACATGTTATTTGTGTATAGGTATTGTATTTTCTAGACATGTTATTTGTGTATAGGTATTGTATTTTCTAGACATGTTATTTGTGTATAGGTATTGTATTTTCTAGACATGTTATTTGTGTATAGGTATTGTATTTTCTAGACATGTTATTTGTGTATAGGTATTGTATTTTCTAGACATGTTATTTGTGTATAGGTATTGTATTTTCTAGACATTCTGCTGTTTGGGGCAGTAATATATGCATTTTCACTGCACCTGCTATAACACCTTTAAATCTTGGGCCTCCTGAGTGGCGCAGTGGTCTAAGACACTGCATCTCAGTGCAAGAGGCGTCACTGCAGTACCTGCATCACATCCAGCCGTGATTGGGAGTCTCATACTCCGAGATGTGCACAACTGGCCCGGGTTTGGCCGGGGTAGGCCGTCATTTGTGAGAAAGAGAGGGGACTAGAGGGAGAGAGAGGGGGGGACTGGAGGGAGAGAGGGGGATTGGAGGGAGAGAGAGAGTGGACTGGAGGGAGAGAGAGAGGAGGGACTGGAGGGAGAGAGGGGATTGGAGGGAGAGAGGGGGATTGGAGGGAGAGAGAGAGTGGACTGGAGTGAGAGAGGGGGATTGGAGGAGAGAGAGAGTGGACTGGAGGGAGAGAGAGAGGGGGACTGGAGGGAGAGAGGGGGATTGGAGGAGAGAGAGAGAGTGGACTGGAGGGAGAGAGAGAGGGGGACTGGAGGGAGAGAGGGGGATTGGAGGGAGAGAGAGAGGGGGACTGGAGGGAGAGAGGGGATTGGAGGGAGAGAGAGAGGGGGTTGGAGGGAGAGAGAGGGGGACTGGAGGGAGAGAGGGGGATTGGAGGGAGAGAGAGGGGGGGACTGGAGGGAGAGGGGGACTGGAGGGAGAGAGAGAGGGGACTGGAGGGAGAGAGAGAGGGGACTGGAGGGAGAGAGAGAGGGGGACTGGAGAGAGAGAGGGGGATTGGAGGGAGAGAGAGAGGGGATTGGAGGGAGAGAGAGGGGGACTGGAGGGAGAGAGAGAGGGGGACTGGAGGGAGAGAGAGAGAGAGAGAGGGGGACTGGAGAGAGAGAGGGGGATTGGAGGGAGAGAGAGAGGGGATTGGAGGGAGAGAGGGGGGACTGGAGGGAGAGAGAGGGGGACTGGAGGAGAGAGAGAGGGGGACTGGAGGGAGAGAGAGAGGGAGAGGGGGGGGGACTGGAGACAGCGAGAAGAGCAGTCTGGAAAAGTTAATGATTACTAGTGTCTGACTCCACACTCCGGATCGTTACTATTCCTGAATGTCACAGAATGATTTTTTTCGCTCACTGTTTAACCTTCAAATGTGAGTTCACACTATCAACATTAAATACAGAGGAGACACCAGGGACTAAGTTCTTATGGATCCCGACTTCGTCCCAAATAGCACCTTCCTGTTAGAAAGTCAGAAAGGTTACTATGGGTGTCTATCTTATCTAAGAGGGCTTTATAGGCATGGGAATCACATGTTTAAATTGCCAAAGCTAGACAATAAACAAGGGAAATAAATGAACAGAAATTAACAGTAAGCATTAAACTCACAATTAAAAAATAATAATAATATAGACATTTCAAATGTTATATTTTTAGATGTGGTGGTGGTGGTGGTGGGGGGGATAAACACTCCAGCCTTCCCGACCGCTCGGAGCTGTCCGCATGGTCTTAAAGCCCACGGAAAGTTGCACTATGTACAGTCTCTCTCTCTCTTTATCGGAGCAGACAGAGACGGTCACATAATGGTTCTTGTCTTCATCAGACACAGGGGGAGGGAGAGAGAGAGGAAAGGAGGGAGGGAGGAAGGCAGGCAGTCAGTCTCAACACCCTACTCAGGCTATTCCAAGGGTCAGAGGTCATGACAAGACATTCCTTTTGCTCTCTCTATTCTCTTCTATTTCGCTGCCTGACCCCTTCTGTCTCTGTCAGTCTGTTCCTCTGTCTGTTGGACTACTGAGAGCCGCCTTTAATGAAAGGAAAGGCGACATATGTTGTCTTAAATCTTGAAAACTATTTGGTACTTTCTTTATAAAAAAATCGATAAAAGCCGATAACAGCAGTTACCTTTTAGTTCTTATAAGGACAAAGCTTTGGGGATGAAATGTATATCTCCTAAACGACACCAGTGACCAACTATTCTGGCTATAGGATACATCCCCTACAGCCTAGTAGACTAATGACATGAGAACTTCCAATAACCCTCCCTTGTTAAAAGAAGGCCATTTGGTGAACGTTTGAGTCACGTCAGTACAGTCACTGGAAGTTATGGCCTCGCCAGCTGGCCGACTGACTGACTGACATTATTACACAACTTAATAATAATCATTCAGACTTGAAAGAATACGGATCTCACACTCACAGGCCAGAAGACTGGCCAAACACACACACTCTGTGGAAGCTCTGTCTTTGTGCCCAGGGTGGCCGTGGTGGGTTGAGCAGAGCAGAGAGTTAGTACCTTTCTATAAATGTTGTATTTTTCCTGGGGCATCAGCCTCTCTATCTGACAGCACAGTTTCAAGAGGCATTCTCTCCCAAGCAATTAGCCAAGGTAAACTCAAGCCAGTCTAAACACAACAGGGGAGGAGAGGAGGACTGGGACTGGCCTGGGAGAGAGGGAGAGAAAGGGGCTGAGGAGGAGAGGAGGACTGGGAATGAGCGAGAGAGAGAGAAAGGGGCTGAGGAGGAGAGGAGGACTGGGACTGGCCTGGGAGAGAGGGAGAGAAAGGGGCTGGGGAGGAGAGGAGGACTGGGAATGAGCGAGAGAGAGAGAGAGAGAGAGAGAGAGAGAGAGAGAGAGAGAGAGAGAGAGAGAGAGAGAGAGAGAGAGAGAGAGAGAGAGAGAGAGACAGACAGAGAGAGAGAGACAGACAGACAGAGAGAGAGATAGAGAGAGCGAGAGCGAGAGACAGAGAGAGACTACTATCTTTGTAGTGACTGTGTGTATTGACACACCAACCAAAGTGTAATTAATAACTTCACCATGCTCAAAGAGATATTCAATGCCTGCTTGTTATTACCATTCAAGCCAGTGATGGTATAGCGGGTGGACTGGCAGCCATTACGAGTTTACCTATAGGAGCAATGCAGGAAGTAAAAGTAGGAAGTGTAGCCATCATTACAATAAATACATTCCACTGCATGAGCCACATCAGTTAACATCATCTGAATGAACATTCTACGTTACCATGGAAATGATAGCATCACAATACCAGGCAGCCATGATGTGGTAAAGAGGCCAATGGAACGGAGACCGTGGGGGGATAGAAGGAGACCGTGGGGGGATAGAAGGAGGATGCTGGATTGGTTAACTATCAACCAGTCTGATCTAACAACGTGGATATTAGTCCAATCCGTCATGATTGATGTGTTGTAACAGGCCCACAATGTGGTTACTGAAGTCTGATTTGGATATATTTCTCTGTTTTCTCTGCATAACATTTAGAAGAACATTTTCAGGTTTAGAAGAAGTGACTGCTGTTTGTATAGCCTGGTTAGCACAGCTAGCATACAGACATTGGTGGTGGTAGTCGAAGTCGTTTATGGCCTGACATCCATACAAGCATTATGCTCACATTTTTACCACAACATAGAGTGAAATACACCCAAATAATAGCCTAAATGTAGCCTAAATCTGCTTTCTCCCACAGCATCTTTCCATGTTCCATTGACCTCGTTACCGTATCTATAGCGAGTGTGTCGATGCTGTAGCCGCTGCAACACAGGCAGAACAACCAGCAGCATTGTTCTAAATCCAGGATGTCAGGGATCTCCGTGGGAACCAACTCGGCAACCGACGCTAGGCTGCTCTGCTGCGGCAACGACCATAGTACTGACGGCCTGTAGGCAACCAGTCAGGCCAGTTGGGAGCTAAAAAACGAGTTGTTGTTGTTTTAAAAGCAGAAGTGATTATTACATATTATCTGTGGTACATGTTTGTGGTTTAGGCTTAGGGCAGACCTATGAGTTCCCTTGAGACACATCCTAGAGACATGGGCATAGGGCTGAGGACTGTCACATTTGACTGAGATGACAGAAACATCACATTACAGGGAGTTTCAGGCAGGCAAGGGTTCTGGTCTCCCTACCCAGACCTCTAGCTGTAACCAATCAACTTCACCAACTGAATGGTCAGGCTGGTTATGATTGGACATAGCAGTAGGAAGAGCGTTGTACCTGCCTCTCTCTCTCTCCACCTGTCTCTCTCTCCACCTCTCTCTCTCTCTCTCCACCTGTCTCTCTCTCTCCACCTGTCTCTCTCTCTCTCCACCTGTCTCTCTCTCCACCTGTCTCTCTCTCTCCACCTGTCTCTCTCTCTCTCTACCTCTCTCTCCACCTGTCTCTCTCTCTCCCAACTCTCTCTCTATCTTTCCACCTGTATCTCTCTCTCCACATGTATCTCTCTCCACCTGTCTCTCTCTCTTTCCACCTGTCTCTCTCTCTCTCTCCACCTGTCTCTCTCTCTCTCTCTCCCTCTCCACCTGTCTCTCTTTCTCTCTCTCCACCTGTCTCTCTTTCTCTCTCTCCACCTCCCTCTCTCCACCTGTCTCTCTCTCTCTCTCTCTCCACCTGTCTCTCTCTCTCCACCTCCCTCTCTCCACCTGTCTCTCTCTCTCTTTCCACCTGTCTCTCTTTCTCGCTCTCTCCACCTGTCTCTCTTTCTTTCTCTCCACTCTCTCTCTCTCTCTCTCTCTCTCTCTCTCTCTCTCTCTCTCCACCCGTATGTCTCTCTCTCTCTCTCTCTCTCTCTCTCTCACCCGTATCTCCACCCGTATGTCTCTCTCTCTCTCTCTCTCTCCACCTGTCTCTCTCTCTCCACCTCCCTCTCTCCACCTGTCTCTCTCTCTCTTTCCACCTGTCTCTCTTTCTCGCTCTCTCCACCTGTCTCTCTCTTTCTTTCTCTCCACCTCTCTCTCTCTCTCTCTCTCTCTCTCTCTCTCTCTCTCTCTCTCTCTCTCTCCACCCGTATGTCTCTCTCTCTCTCTCTCTCTCCACCCGTATGTCTCTCTCTCTCTTTCCACCTGTCTCTCTTTCTCGCTCTCTCCACCTGTCTCTCTTTCTTTCTCTCTCCACCTGTCTCTCTCTTTCTTTCTCTCCACCTCTCTCTCTCTCTCTCTCTCTCTCTCTCTCTCTCTCTCTCTCTCTCTCTCTCTCTCTCCACCCGTATGTCTCTCTCTCTCTCTCTCTCTCCACCCGTATGTCTCTCTCTCTCTTTCCACCAGGATGTCTCTCTCTCTCTCCACCCGTATGTCTCTCTCTCTCTCTCCACCCGTATGTCTCTCTCTCTCTCTCTCCACCCGTATGTCTCTCTCTCTCTCTCCACCCGTATGTCTCTCTCTCTCTCCACCCGTATGTCTCTCTCTCTGTGGCAGTGGTGAAAAAACACACCAGGGAAAAGGAATGTTCCCCTCTCTTTTGATTATCTTCATACAATGAACCAGCTTCATAACCCTGGCAGGCAGGGCCCAGCCCAACTCTCTCTCTGAACCCTACACAGCTTCATAACCCTGGCAGGCAGGGCCCAGCCCAACTCTCTCTCTGAACCCTACACAGCTTCATAACCCTGGCAGGCAGGGCCCAGCCCAACCCTACACAGCTTCTCTCTGAACCCTACACAGCTTCATAACCCTGGCAGGCAGGGCCCAGCCCAACTCTCTCTCTGAACCCTACACAGCTTCATAACCCTGGCAGGCAGGGCCCAGCCCAACTCTCTCTCTGAACCCTACACAGCTTCATAACCCTGGCAGGCAGGGCCCAGCCCAACTCTCTCTCTGAACCCTACACAGCTTCATAACAGTGGCAGGCAGGGCCCAGCCCAACTCTCTCTCTGAACCCTACACAGCTTCATAACAGTGGCAGGCAGGGCCAAGCCCAACTCTCTCTCTCTCTCTCTCTGAACCCTACACAGCTTCATAACCCTGGCAGGACGGCAGGGCCCACCCTGAGCCCTCACTGCAGTCTACCATACATATCCAAAGGTAAAACTCTGAGGTAAAAGTTCAATTCAAGGGTGTCTCTCTCTCAAGTCAAGGATCTCTAAACTGTGATGAACTGGTAGTTCAGTTCAGCCTAACTGTCTCACTCTTTCTACTGACTAACTTTCTTCAATGTTTGCTTTCTGTTCTGAGGAGGCCATTGTCGTCACCCTCCCTGTTCATTGCCTTTTCCTCAAACACTGGGTCATTTCTGTCTTTCCTCCTCTGACAGGACTGTAGACTGTCTTTCCTCCTCTGACAGGACTGTGGACTGTCTTTCCTCCTCTGACAGGACTGTAGACTGTCTTTCCTCCTCTGACAGGACTGTAGACTGTCTTTCCTCCTTTGACAGGACTGTAGACTGTCTTTCCTCCTCTGACAGGACTGTAGACTGTCTTTCCTCCTCTGACAGGACTGTAGACTGTCTTTCCTCCTCTGACAGGACTGTAGACTGTCTTTCCTCCTTTGACAGGACTGTAGACTGTCTTTCCTCCTCTGACAGGACTGTAGACTGTCTTTCCTCCTCTGACAGGACTGTAGACTGTCTTTCCTCCTCTGACAGGACTGTAGACTGTTTTTCCTCCTCTGATAGGATTGTAGACAGTGGCAGCTTAGCTAGAATTATTATTTTTTAATATATGACCAGGGAAGTTGACTGAGAACTCATTCTCATTTACAGCAACGACCTGGGGAATAGTTACAGGGGAGAGGAAGGAGGATGAATGAGCCAATTGGAAGCTGGGGATGATTATGTGACCATGATGGTATGAGGGCCAGATTGGGAATTTATCCAGGACACCAGGGTTAACATCCCTACTCTTATGATAAGTGGCATGGGAGCTTTAGTGACCAGAGAGTAATATAATAATGACCTAGCTGACACAACCCAGAGAGAGACTGAGAATGTGGCATGGGGTGTTCAACTAAGAGGAGAGGCGTACGCTGTAAGACTAAAACATTGAAGGTAAAGACAGAAAGAGAAAAGGTACAGACTGAGTAGTGTTTTTAATAGTGTAGTACCACAGTAGAAAGTACTAACATAGTACCAAGAGGCTACTACAGGCTACTTGATAGTAGGAAGAAGACATACCATGAAGACGCTACCAGAGAACCACCTAGTCTACACCTTACGTTAAGTAGCCAGCAACTGAACTAGGCTAGCTGTACTGAGCAGGTTCAGGGTGGCTGGCTGGGTCAGCTAGCTAACATTTCAATAATACACTCCAACTTAAATTTAACCTGCTGAGGAGAGAAAGTTAGGCTTGCGCCTGTGTGACAGTAGGCCGCCAGCCAGTGTGTGTGTGTGTCTGTGTGTGAGCCAGCCAGCCAGCCAGTGTCTGTGTGTGTGTGTGTGTGTGTGTGTGTGTGTGTGTGTGTGTGTGTGTGTGTGTGTGTGTGTGTGTGTGTGTGTGTGTGTGTGTGTGTGTGTGTGTGTGTGTGTGTGTGTGTGTGTGTGTGTGTGTGTGTGTGTGTGTGTGTGTGTGTGTGTGTGTGTGTACGTGTCTGTGTGTGTGTGTACGTGTCTGTGTGTGTGAGCAAGCCAGCCAGCGAGCCAGTCAGTCAGCAAGCCAGCCAGCCAGCCAGCGAGTCAGGGAGCCAGCCAGTCAGCCAACCAGCGAGTCAGCCAGCCAACCAGTCAGCGAGTCAGGGAGCCAGCCAGTCAGTCAGCCAGCGAGTCAGTGACCCAGTCATCCAGCCAGTCAGCCAGCGAGGCAGCGAGTTAGGGAGCCATCAGGGAGCCAGCCAGTGAGTCAGGGAGCCAGCCAACCAACCAGTCAGCGAGTCAGTGAGCCAGTCAGCCAGCCAGTCAGCGAGTCAGGGAGTCAGGGAGCCATCAGGGAGCCAGCCAGTGAGTCAGGGAGCCAGCCAACCAACCAGCCAGCGAGTCAGTGAGCCAGTCAGCCAGCCAGTCAGCGAGTCAGGGAGTCAGGGAGCCATCAGGGAGCCAGCCAGTGAGTCAGGGAGCCAGCCAACCAACCAGTCAGCGAGTCAGGGAGCCAGCCAGCCAACCAGTCAGGGAGCCAGCCAGTGAGTCAGCCAGTCAGCCAACCAGCGAGTCAGGGAGCCAGCCAGCCAACCAGTCAGCGAGTCAGGGAGCCAGCCTGTCAGTCAGACAGCGAGTCACGGAGCCAGTCAGCCAGCGAGACAGTGAGCCAGCCAGTGAGTCAGGGAGCCAGCCAGCAAGTCAGTCAGCGAGTCAGCCAGCCAGCGAGTCAGGGAGCCAGCCAGCCAGCGAGTCAGGGAGCCAGCCAGTCAGTCAGCCAGCCAGTCAGCCAGCGAGTCAGGGAGACAGCCAGCCAGCAAGTCAGGGAGCCAGCCAGCGAGTCAGGGAGCCAGCCAGCGAGTCAGGGAGCCAGCCAGCCAGCGAGTCAGGGAGCCAGCCAGCGAGTCAGGGAGACCGCCAGCCAGCGAGTCAGGGAGCCAGCCAGCCAGCGAGTCAGGGAGACAGCCAGCGAGTCAGGGAGCCAGCCAGCGAGTCAGGGAGCCAGCCAGCCAGCGAGTCAGGGAGACAGCCAGCCAGCGAGTCAGGGAGCCAGCCAGCCAGCGAGTCAGGGAGCCAGCCAGCCAGTGAGTCAGGGAGCCAGCCAGCGAGTCAGGGAGCCAGCCAGCCAGCCAGCGAGTCAGGGAGCCAGCCAGCCAGCAAGTCAGGGAGCCAGCCAGCGAGTCAGGGAGACAGCCAGCCAGCGAGTCAGGGAGCCAGCCAGCGAGTCAGCCAGCGAGTCAGGGAGCCAGCCAGCCAGCGAGTCAGGGAGACAGCCAGCGAGTCAGGGAGACAGCCAGCCAGCGAGTCTGGGAGACAGCCAGCCAGCAAGTCAGGGAGCCAGCCAGCGAGTCAGGGAGACAGCCAGCCAGCGAGTCAGGGAGACAGCCAGCCAGCAAGTCAGGGAGCCAGCCAGCGAGTCAGGTAGACAGCCAGCCAGCGAGTCAGGGAGCCAGCCAGCCAACCAGTCAGGAGCCAGCCAGCCAGCGAGTCAGGGAGCCAGCCAGCCAGCCAGCGAGTCAGGGAGCCAGCCAGTCAGCCAGCGAGCCAGCCAGCCAACCAGTCAGGGAGCCAGCCAGCCAGCGAGTCAGGGAGCCAGTCAGCCAGCGAGTCAGGGAGCCAGCCAGCGAGTCAGGGAGACAGCCAGCCAGCGAGTCAGGGAGCCAGCCAGCGAGTCAGGGAGCCAGCCAGCCAGCGAGTCAGGGAGCCAGCCAGCGAGTCAGGGAGACAGCCAGCCAGCGAGTCTGGGAGACAGCCAGCCAGCGAGTCAGGGAGCCAGCCAGCGAGTCAGGGAGACAGCCAGCCAGCGAGTCAGGGAGACAGCCAGCCAGCAAGTCAGGGAGCCAGCCAGCGAGTCAGGGAGACAGCCAGCCAGCGAGTCAGGGAGCCAGCCAGCCAACCAGTCAGGGAGCCAGCCAGCCAGCGAGTCAGGGAGCCAGCCAGCCAGCGAGTCAGGGAGCCAGCCAGTCAGCCAGCGAGTCAGGGAGCCAGCCAGCCAGCCAACCAGTCAGGGAGCCAGCCAGCCAGCGAGTCAGGGAGCCAGTCAGCCAGCGAGTCAGGGAGCCAGTCAGCCAGCGAGTCAGCCAGTCCCTGTGTGGGTCATTCTATACCATCGTCTGAGGGCCTGTCACACGCAGTGTACCTGTCAGCTCAGCACCACCACAGCAGAGCAGTGAGCCAAAGGGATCCTGTTACTCACTCCTAGCCGGCACCAACCAACCAGGCATATGCCACCTCCAGCTTTGAACCCAACCCCCACCACTACTCGCACGCACAGGGACTCAGATACAAAACCTAATCCCGCTCTGACCCTAGCGCCCCCACCCCAGACTCAAGCGTGAGACACAAAAGATACCTTTCCACCTCACCAGCCCCACGGCCTCTACCCCAGCCCCACAGCCTCTACCCCAGTCCCACAGCCTCTACCCCAGCCCCACAGCCTCTACCCCAGTCCCACAGCCTCTACCCCAGCCCCACAGCCTCTAACCCAGCCCCACAGCTCCTACCCCAGTCCCACAGCCTCTACCCCAGCCCCACAGCCTCTAACCCAGCCCCACAGCTCCTACCCCAGCCCCACAGCCTCTAACCCAGCCCCATAGCTCCTACACCAGCCCCACAGCCTCTACCCCAGCCCCACAGCCTCAGCCCCCAGCTCCCCCACAGCCCCACAGCCACCCCAGCCCCACAGCCTCTACCCCAGCCACACAGTCTCTACCCCTGCCCCACCGCCTCTACCTCAGCCCCACAGCTCCTACCCCAGCCCCACAGCCACTACCCCAGCCCCACAGCTCCTACCCCAGCTCCACAGCCTCTACCCCAGCCACACAGCCTCTACCCCTGCCCCACAGCTCCTACCCCAGCCCCACAGCCTCTACCCCAGCCCCACAGCCTCTACCCCAGCCACACAGCTCCAGCCCTGGCGCAAACCCTGATGCCTAAACCCCAGCTCCAGTCCTGGCTCAAACCCTGAGGTCTCCAGTCCTGGCTCAAACCCTGAGGTCTCCAGTCCTGGCTCAAACCCTGAGGTCTCCAGTCCTGGCTCAAACCCTGAGGCCTCCAGTCCTGGCTCAGCCCCACAGCCTCTACCCCAGCCCCACAGCCTCTACCCCAGCCACACAGCTCCAGCCCTGGCGCAAACCCTGATGCCCAAACCCCAGCTCCAGCACTGGCTCAAACCCTGAGGCCTAAATCTCGTCCCCAGCCATTGTCTTTAGCTCTAGATCCAGTCCTGGCCAACAGTCTAAGCCGATCAGGCCATCTCGTCCCTCTGCTCCACTACACATGCAGCTAGTGTAGGCAGCCTAGTTTGCATTTGTGACCAACCCTGCTTTCCAGGACAACAGAAGGCCAAGGATGGGGCCGGGGACAGGGGCGAGGACGAGCCTCTCACCAGATTATAATCCTATCCAGAGCAGACCAGTTACAGTAACGAGAGTGTCTTCCTCCCACCAGATAATCCAGACCAAAGCACTAGTCTGTCTCAACATATAATCTTGACCAAAGACCATGATCAGATCACAGGGAGAGAGAGAGAGAGAGAGAGAGAGAGAGAGAGAGAGAGAGAGAGAGAGAGAGAGAGAGAGAGAGAGACAGAGAGAGAGAGAGACAGAGAGAGAGACAGAGAGTCAGGGAGACAGCCAGCCAGCGAGTCAGGGAGCCAGCCAGCCAGTTTGTTCCAATGGTGGAACAAACTCCCTCACGACGCCAGGACTGCGGAGTCAATCACCACCTTCCGGAGACACCTGAAACCCCACCTCTTTAAGGAATACCTAGGATAGGATAAGTAATCCTTCTCACCCCCCCCTTTAAGATTTAGATGCACTGTTGTAAAGTGACTGTTCTACTGGATGTCATAAGGTGAATGCACCAATTTGTAAGTCGCTCTGGATAAGAGCGTCTGCTAAATGACTTAAATGTAAATGTAAAGAGAGAGACAGAGAGAGAGACAGAGAGAGAGACAGAGAGAGAGAGAGAGAGAGAGAGAGAGAGAGAGACAGGGAGAGAGAGAGACAGAGAGAGAGACAGAGAGAAGAGAGAGACAGAGAGAGAGATAAACAGAGAGACAGAGAGAGAGAGAAACAGAGAGACAGAGAGAGAAACAGAGAGACGGAGAGAGACAGAGAGACAGAGAGAGACAGAGACAGAGTTTTGGGGATGTTAATTTCTGCTCTAGTCCTCCTTGTATTGATTGTTTCAATTATTTCATGTAGTGCATGTGTTTATAGCAGCTGTACCCTCCTCCCTATCTTCTGTAAATATGTCTGGGGAGCAACATAAAACAGGGCAGAGTGAGTGAATTAAAAGGTCAACATGGAGCCTCCTGGGGAGGCCATATTTCTTTTGTGAGAGCCCCGGAGGGTGTACAGTTTTCTTCCCATGCCAGAGAAATCAAGTCCTTGGCTCCAGGCACCCGGGCCCTTCCCTCCGTCCCTCCCTCCCTCCCCTCACTAAGCACTATTCACCAGGGCTGGCCGTCTTGTATTGGTACAGCCAGGAAGGAAAACAGGGGGGGGGGTGTATGCCAGAGGGAGGAGAAGAAGAGGAGGGAGGGAGAAAGAGCGGGGTAGCTAGTTAGACTTCATTCCCAGTTTACACTGGGGTTCTAAAATGTGTTTAGTTAATGCTGCAGGACTTCAGACACTGAGGAGTCAGGCAGGAGGCTGAGGCTTGAGTCAGGCAGGAGGCTGAGGCTGGAGTAAGGAAGGAGGCTGAGGCTGGAGTAAGGCAGGAGGCTGAGGCTGGAGTAAGGCAGGAGGCCGAGGATGGAGTAAGGCAGGAGGCCGAGGATGGAGTCAGGCAGGAGGCTGAGGCTTGAGTCAGGCAGGAGGCTGGAGTAATGCAGGAGGCCGAGGATGGAGTCAGGCAGACGGGCTGCGTTGGATTAATGCCTGATGCCTGCAGTCTTTAGGTTGAGCACTGCTGGCTCCTGAATGGTGGATTTTCAATCCCACATACAAAAGAACAAACAAACAGAATGAGAGGATAGGAAGACACCTATCAGCCACTTCACTAATTCTGAAACAACTGATCTCTCCATCCTGCCTGATACACACTGTGACCACAGGCTAAAACCTCCATGCACTCCTCAATGAAAAACCCTCTGTTTATACACCCAGACAGCCTATCTCAGTCCCCAATCTAAAAACACTCTATCTGAAAAACCCTTTAAATTCTCTGTAATGAGAGAGAGAGAGAGAGAGAGAGAGAGAGAGAGAGAGAGAGAGAGAGAGAGAGAGACAGAGAGAGAGAGAGAGAGAGAGAGAGACAGAGAGAGAGACAGAGAGAGAGAGAGAGAGAGAGAGAGAGAGAGACAGAGAGAGAGAGAGAGAGAGAGAGAGAGAGAGAGAGAGAGAGAGAGAGAGAGAGAGAGAGAGAGAGAGAGAGAGAGAGAGAGAGAGAGAGAGAGAGAGAGAGAGAGAGAGAGAGAGAGACAGAGAGAGACAGAGAGAGACAGAGAGAGAGAGACAGACAGAGACAGATAGAGAGAGAGACAGAGAGAGAGAGAGAGAGAGAGAGAGAGAGACAGACAGAGAGACAGAGAGAGAGAGAGACAGAGAGAGAGAGAGAGAGAGAGAGAGAGAGAGAGAGAGAGAGAGAGAGAGAGAGAGAGAGAGAGAGAGAGAGAGAGAGAGAGAGAGAGAGAGAGAGACAGAGACAGAGAGAGACAGAGAGAGAGAGAGACAGAGAGAGACAGAGAGAGAGAGAGAGAGGGAGAGAGAGACAGACAGAGAGACAGAGAGAGAGAGAGAGAGAGAGAGAGAGAGAGTGAGGGGGAGAGAGAGAATGAGAGAGGGGGAGAGAGAGAGAGAGGGGGAGAGAGAGAGAGAGAGAGAGAGAGAGAGAGAGAGAGAGAGAGAGAGAGAGAGAGAGAGAGAGAGAGAGAGAGAGAGAGAGAGAGCACCCGGCCTCACCCTACTAGAATCCGAAGTCAATTGTCTGCTGTTTGCTGATGATCTGGTGCTTCTGTCACCAACCAAGGAGGGCCTACAGCAGCACCTAGATTTTATGCACAGGTTCGGTCAGACCTGGGCCCTGACAGACCTGCGACCTGACAGACCTGGGCCCTGACAGTAAGACCAAAATAATGGTGTTCCAAAAAAGGTCCAGTCACCAGTACCAGCACGATCACAGCAGCAAGATTTGTGACCTGTTGCCACAAGAAAAGGGCAACCAGTGAAGAACAAACACCATTGTAAATACAACCCATATTTATGCTTATTTATTTTCCCTTATGTACTTTAACAATTTGTACATTGTTACAACACTGTATATATATATATATATATATATATATATATATATATATATATATATATATATATATATATATATATATATATAATATGACATTTGTAATGTCTTTATTGTTTTAAAATTTCTGTATGTGTAATGTTTACTGTTAATTTATATTGTTTATTTCACTTTTGTATATTACCAACCATCTAACAGACAACCTTTACCAACCATCTAACAGACAGCCTTTACCAACCATCTAACAGACAGCCTTTACCAACCATCTAACAGCCTTTACCAACCATCTAACAGCCTTTACCAACCATCTAACAGACAGCCTTTACCAACCATCTAACAGACAACCATCGAACAGACAGCCTTTACCAACCATCTAACAGACAACCTTTACCAACCATCTAACAGACAGCCTTTACCAACCATCTAACAGACAACCTTTACCAACCATCTAACAGACAACCTTTACCAACCATCTAACAGACAACCTTTACCAACCATCTAACAGACAGCCTTTACCAACCATCTAACAGACAACCTTTACCAACCATCTAACAGACAACCTTTACCAATCATCTAACAGCCTTTACCAACCATCACCAACCATCAAACAGACAACCTTTACCAACCATCACCAACCATCAAACAGACAACCTTTACCAACCATCAAACAGACAACCTTTACCAACCATCTAACAGACAACCTTTACCAACCATCTAACAGACAGCCTTTACCAACCATCTAACAGACAACCTTTACCAACCATCTAACAGACAACCTTTACCAACCATCTAACAGACAGCCTTTACCAACCATCTAACAGACAGCCTTTACCAACCATCTAACAGACAACCTTTACCAACCATCTAACAGACAGCCTTTACCAACCATCTAACAGACAGCCTTTACCAACCATCTAACAGACAACCTTTACCAACCATCTAACATACAACCTTTACCAACCATCTAACAGACAACCTTTACCAACCATCTAACAGACAGCCTTTACCAACCATCTAACAGACAGCCTTTACCAACCATCTAACAGACAACCTTTACCAACCATCTAACAGACAACCTTTACCAACCATCTAACAGACAACCTTTACCAACCATCTAACAGACAGCCTTTACCAACCATCTAACAGACAACCTTTACCAACCATCTAACAGACAGCCTTTACCAACCATCTAACAGCCTTTACCAACCATCTAACAGACAGCCTTTACCAACCATCTAACAGACAGCCTTTACCAACCATCTAACAGACAACCATCTAACAGACAGCCTTTACCAACCATCTAACAGCCTTTACCAACCATCTAACAGACAACCTTTGTTTGTGTTCATGTTCCCTTGGAGGGTACAGTAATGACAGGGCTTCATCCAGCTTTAGATGGCTTGGCCCATTGTCATCCACTGATGACATGATTACCGCCTCACAAGAAACACGTGGAAACGACTTAGCTCAGATCCTCATCCAAGGCAAAACCACGAAAAGCGCAAACACACACACACACATACACACACAAACTAGCCGGTGCTCCCTGAAGCAAACAAAGTTTTCTGTTTGGATTTCATCAAACAGAACAGATAGGAAACAGAAGGAGAGGAGAGGGGGAGGAATTCATGTGGACCTCTAGGAACACGCCTTCCTTCCTTTATTACAGCTAAGAGGGGAAGAAGAGGCCAGAGATCATGACAGAGGGAGGGTGGGGGCCCCTCCAGCTAGCCAGAGCATCATGACACAGGGAGGGTGGGGGCCCCTCCAGCTAGCCAGAGCATCATGACACAGGGAGGGTGGGGGCCCCTCCAGCTAGCCAGAGCATCATGACAGAGGGAGGGTGGGGGCCCCTCCAGCTAGCCAGAGCATCATGACAGAGGGAGGGTGGGGGCCCCTCCAGCTAGACAGAGCATCATGACAGAGGGAGGGTGGGGGCCCCTCCAGCTAGACAGAGCATCATGACAGAGGGAGGGTGGGAGACAGAAAGTGAGAGCAACAGAAAGAGTGAGAGAGATAAATTAAAACCATGGCCTTGCGTCTTACCTGAGAGCCCCACAGGGGCCGAGTAGTTAGTTCCTCCAGTCTCTGTGGATGAAGGCCCCGAGTCTGGAGAATCTGAACAGAAAGATGGAGGGAGTGTGAGAGAAGAGGAGAGAGACAGAGGTAAAATACAGTGTGTTAGAATGAGAGACCAACCACAGTTTGAGCAGAGAGTAGCTGTGAGAGCTGTCAATCACACAGGCTAAATGAAGACCCACTGGACCACTCTAGTCTGGGAGTCTTTCAGTCAGTTCAAGCCAGGAGCACTAACCTCACAGATCCACAGACACTACTGCTAACTCACTACCTACACTATATTTACAGCAGTATGTGGACACCCCTTCAAATAAGTGGATTCGGCTATTTCAGCCACACCAATTGCTGACAGGTGTGTAAAATCGAGCACACTGCCATGCAATCTCCATAGACAAACAATGCCAGTAGAATGGCCTTACTGGGCCAACACTTAGTTCCAGGGAACGGAAATCGCAACGCTTTGTGGGAACAGTTTGGGGAAGGCCTTTTCCTGTTTCAGCATGAGAATGCCCCCCCGTGCACAAAGCGAGGTCCATACAGAAATGGTTTGTCGAGATCGGTGTGGAAGGACTTGACTGGCCTGCACAGAGCCCTGACCTCAACCCCATCGAACACCTGGGATGAATTGGAACTCCGACTGTGAGCCAGGCCTAATTGACCCAACATCAGTGCCCGACCTCACTAATGCTCTTGTGGCTGAATGGAAGCAAGTCCCCACAGCAATGTTCCAACATCTAGTGGAAAGCCTTCCCAGAAGAGTGGAGGCTGTTATAGCAGCAAAGTGGGGACCAACTCCATATTAATGTCTATGATTTTGGAATGAGATGTTTGACGAGCAGGTGTCCACATACTTTTGGCCATGTAGTGTATCACACTGCTCGTCTTTCTGGTGAAATAACATAAAATATACCATACCACCAGGAAGAGACAGAAGTATAGCCACACATCACGTCTTAACAGCCCAGAGAGTACGACTAGTCCTGAGAACTGAAGGGGAAGGCCTCCAACACAAACCACGACTAATCCCATAATCCTCAGCAGTCTCTCCTCAGAGAGACAACTAGAGCGGCCATTTTGGTGGATGGAGAGAGAGAGGTAGAGAGAGTTGCTGGCTGACAGCAGGACCTGGCAGGTCTCAACACACCACATAAAACACCCAGCAGTGCCCCTGCTCTGCTACTTCTCCCAGTCCCAACCCCGGAAAACCAACCAACCCTTCCAACACAATCACGTTTTACTTCTTTCTCTTCTCTCCAAATGTCTCAGAGGCCCAGAATAAATACATGGCTGGCTTGGAGGGAAAAGAGGCTTTGCCCTAAAAAACATGTCTGACTCCATTGTATCCTAACACTACTTTACATATCAGAGCCTGGTTCCGTCCCAAAACGGCACCCTATTCCCTATAAATAGACTACCTTCGACCGGAGCCCTATGGGACTCCCTATAGGCCCTGGTCAAAACTAGTGCACTACATAGTGTGTCATGTGGGAGACAGAGAGTGTATCAGAGCTAGTCTCTAATAGGAATATACAGGTTAGCAGGATGCACTCCATCAACCCCAAAACAATGAGTGAGACAGGAAATAGCCCCAGCCTTGAAAACTGTGTACAGTAAATTTTCTTAATGGCATACTAGCCGACAGAGGAAAATCTCTCTCCCCGGTCTCCGTTGGTCTCCCCCTGTCCCTGCTGAGATGAATCCCCCTGTCCCTGCTGAGATGAATCCCCCTGTCCCTGCTGAGATGAATCCCCCTGTCCCTGCTGAGATGAATCCCCTGTCCCTGCTGAGATGAATCCCCCTGTCCCTGCTGAGATGAATCCCCCTGTCCCTGCTGAGATGAATCCCCTGTCCCTGCTGAGATGAAGCCCCTGTCCCTGCTGAGATGAATCCCCCTGTCCCTGCTGAGATTAAACCCCCTGTCCCTGCTGAGATGAATCCCCTGTCCCTGCTGAGATGAATCCCCCTGTCCCTGCTGAGATGAAGCCCCTGTCCCTGCTGAGATTAAACCCCCTGTCCCTGCTGAGATGAATCCCCCTGTCCCTGCTGAGATGAATCCCACTGTCCCTGCTGAGATGAATCCCCTGTCCCTGCTGAGATGAATCCCCCTGTCCCTGCTGAGAGGAATCCCCCGTCCCTGCTGATGAAGCCCCGTCCCTGCTGAGATTAACCCCAAGTGATCTAATAGTGATGCCAACAATAGAAGACGTAGCAGCAAGGGATATGTGTAATTGATCTTCTATGTAGTGTTTATAACTCCTCTATGTAGTATTATAACACCTCTATATAGTATTATAACTCTATGTAGTATTATAACTCCTCTATGTAGAATTATAACTCTATGTAGTATTATAACACCTCTATGTAGTATTATAACTCCTCTATGTAGTAATATAACTCCTCTATGTAGTATTATAACACCTCTATGTAGTATTATAACTCTATGTAGTATTATAACTCCTCTATGTAGTGTTATAACACCTCTATGTAGTATTATAACTCTATGTAGTAATATAACTCCTCTATGTAGTATTATAACTCCTCTGTGTAGTGTATATAACTCCTCTATGTAGTATTATAACTCCTCTATGTAGTGTATATAACTCCTCTATGTAGTATTGTAAGTCCTCTATGTAGTATTATCACTCTATGTAGTGTATATAACTCCCCTATGTCGTGTACATAACTCCTCTATGTAGTATTATAACTCCTCTACGTAGTGTATATAACTCTTCTGTGTAGTATTATAACTCCTCTATGTAGTGTATATAACTATTCTGTGCAGTATTATAACCCCTCTATGTAGTGTATATAACTATTCTGTGCAGTATTATAACCCCTCTATGTAGTGTATATAACTCTTCTGTGTAATATTATAACTCCTCTATGTAGTATTATAACTCCTCTATGTAGTGTATATAACTATTCTGTGTAGTATTATACTCCTCTATGTAGTGTATATAACTATTCTGTGCAGTATTATAACCCCTCTATGTAGTGTATATAACTCTTCTGTGTAGTATGATAACTCCTCTATGTAGTATTATAACCCCTCTATGTAGTGTATATAACTCTTCTGTGTAGTATTATAACTCCTCTATGTAGTGTATATAACTCTTCTGTGTAGTATTATAACTCCTCTATGTAGTATTATAACCCCTCTATGTAGTGTATATAACGCCTCTATGTAGTATTATAACTCCTCTATGTAGTATTATAACTCCTCTATGTAGTATTATAACTCCTCTATGTAGTGTATATAACTCTTCTGTGTAGTATTATAACTCCTCTATGTAGTATTATAACCCCTCTATGTAGTGTATATAACTCTTCTGTGTAGTATTATAACTCCTCTATGTAGTGTATATAACTCTTCTGTGTAGTATTATAACTCCTCTATGTAGTATTATAACCCCTCTATGTAGTGCATATAACTCCTCTATGTAGTATTATAACTCCTCTATGTAGTATATATAACTCTTCTGTGTAGTATTATAACTCCTCTATGTAGTATTATAACCCCTCTATGTAGTGTATATAACTCCTCTATGTAGTATTATAACTCCTCTATGTAGTATATATAACTCTTCTGTGTAGTATTATAACTCCTCTATGTAGTATTATAACTTCTCTATGTAGTGTATATAACTCTTCTGTGTAGTATTATAACTCCTCTGTGTAGTATTATAACTCCCCTATGTAGTATATATAACTCTTCTGTGTAGTATTATAACTCCTCTATGTAGTATATATAACTCTTCTGTGTAGTATTATAACTCCTCTATGTTGTATTATAACCCCTCTATGTAGTGTATATAATTCTTCTGTGTAGTATTATAACTCCTCTATGTAGTATTATAACTCCTCTATGTATTGTATATAACTCTTCTGTGTAGTATTATAACTCCTCTATGTAGTATTATAACTCCTCTATGTAGTGTATATAACTCTTCTGTGTAGTATTATAACTCCTCTGTGTAGTATTATAACTCCTCTATGTAGTGTATATAACTCTTCTGTGTAGTATTATAACTCCTCTATGTAGTATTATAACTCCTTTATGTAGTGTATATAACTGTTCTGTGTAGTATTATAACTCCTCTATGTAGTGTATATAACGCCTCTATGTAGTATTATAACTCCTCTATGTAGTGTATATAACTCTTCTATGTAGTATTATAACTCCTCTATGTAGTATTATAACCCCTCTATGTAGTGTATATAACTCTTCTGTGTAGTATTATAACTACTCTATGTAGTGTATATAACTCTTCTGTGTAGTATTATAACTCATCTGTGTAGTATTATAACTCCTCTATGTAGTATATATAACTCTTCTGTGTAGTATTATAACTCCTCTATGTAGTATATATAACTCTTCTGTGTAGTATTATAACTCCTCTGTTGTATTATAACCCCTCTATGTAGTGTATATAACTCTTCTGTGTAGTATTATAACTCCTCTATGTAGTATTATAACTCCTCTATGTAGTGTATATAACTCTTCTGTGTAGTATTATAACTCCTCTATGTAGTATTATAACTCCTCTATGTAGTATTATAACTCCTCTGTGTAGTATTATAACTCCTCTGTGTAGTATTATAACTCCTCTATGTAGTGTATATAACTCTTCTGTGTAGTATTATAACTCCTCTATGTAGTGTATATAACTCCTCTATGTAGTATTATAACTCCTCTATGTAGTATATATAACTCTTCTGTGTAGTATTATAACTCCTCTATGTAGTATTATAACTCCTCTATGTAGTGTATATAACTCTTCTGTGTAGTATTATAACTCCTCTGTGTAGTATTATAACTCCTCTATGTAGTGTATATAACTCTTCTATGTAGTATTATAACTCCTCTATGTAGTGTATATAACTCTTCTGTGTAGTATTATAACTCCTCTATGTAGTATTATAACTCCTCTAAGTAGTGTATATAACTCTTCTGTGTAGTATTATAACTCCTCTGTGTAGTATTATAACTCCTCTATGTAGTATTATAACTCCTCTATGTAGTATTATAACTCCTCTATGTAGTATTATAACTCCTCTATGTAGTATTATAACTCCTCTATGTAGTATTATAACTCCTCTATGTAGGGGATATAACTCTTCTGTGTAGTATTATAACTCCTCTGTGTAGTATTATAACTACTCTATGTAGTGTATATAACTCTTCTGTGTAGTATTATAACTCCTCTATGTAGTATTATAACTACTCTATGTAGTGTATATAACTCTTCTGTGTAGTATTATAACTCCTCTGTGTAGTATTATAACTCCTCTATGTAGTATATATAACTCTTCTGTGTAGTATTATAACTCCTCTATGTAGTATATATAACTCTTCTGTGTAGTATTATAACTCCTCTGTTGTATTATAACCCCTCTATGTAGTGTATATAATTCTTCTGTGTAGTATTATAACTCCTCTATGTAGTATTATAACTCCTCTATGTAGTGTATATAACTCTTCTGTGTAGTATTATAACTCCTCTATGTAGTATTATAACTCCTCTATGTAGTATTATAACTCCTCTGTGTAGTATTATAACTCCTCTGTGTAGTATTATAACTCCTCTATGTAGTGTATATAACTCTTCTGTGTAGTATTATAACTCCTCTATGTAGTGTATATAACTCCTCTATGTAGTATTATAACTCCTCTATGTAGTATATATAACTCTTCTGTGTAGTATTATAACTCCTCTATGTAGTATTATAACTCCTCTATGTAGTGTATATAACTCTTCTGTGTAGTATTATAACTCCTCTGTGTAGTATTATAACTCCTCTATGTAGTGTATATAACTCTTCTATGTAGTATTATAACTCCTCTATGTAGTGTATATAACTCTTCTGTGTAGTATTATAACTCCTCTATGTAGTATTATAACTCCTCTAAGTAGTGTATATAACTCTTCTGTGTAGTATTATAACTCCTCTATGTTGTATTATTACTCCTCTATAAGACGACTACTACTATCACATCAGATCCAGTCATGAAGCATTTCCAGTCTCAGCCTCTCTAGGATCAGAAGGACTCTGTTAAAACACCAGGGAGCTAGGGGAGGGAAGGCTATGCTGTCTCTGACTGGCTAACTGACTGACTGGCCTGCTGGCTGGGCTGTGTCTCAGTGTCTAGCTGACTGACTGACTGGCTGGCTGCTATTCAGTAATGATACATTCCATTCTATACATGTCAACAGACTCTGTCCTACACCTTCCATCATCAGAGCCTGAGAGCAGAGCAGAGCACAGCTCCATTAGGCAATGCAAGACTACTAGCATTACTGCCTACAAATTAGAGACAAGATTCTAGCCTGGTTCCAGATCTGTTTGTGCTGTCTTGCCAACTCATGAATGACCCGTAGTTGGAAAGACAGCACCAACATATCTGGGACCAGGCTAGTTCACACCTAGGCTAGACCAGCCCCGGTACTGTGGTCAACCTAAAGAGATTCAGGGCCACAGTGACACAGCCTTCCTCTCTTTCATGGCTGTCCAGGAGGCAGGCCTGGTTTCCTGGGCACGGTTCACTGACCACAGGCCTGAGGTGGAGCTCATCCAGAACCAAGATCTGGAAGATTCAGTCAGAGAGAGTGATGGAGAAGAGAGGGGGGCGGTGTAAAACAGAAACAAACATCAATATGGAGGAAGAGTTTGAAAGTGTAAGTAAGTAACATAGAGAAAGAGAGAGACAGAGAGAGATAGAGAGAGAGAGAGAGAGAGAGAGAGAGAGAGAGAGGGAGAGAGAGAGAAATAGAGGCAGAGAGAGAGAGGAGGGGAGAGAGAGAGAGAGAGAGAGAGAGAGAGAGAGAGAGAGAGAGAGAGAGAGAGAGAGAGAGAGAGAGAGAGAGAGAGAGAGAGAGAGAGAGAGAGAGAGAGAGAGAGAGAGAGAGGAGAGAGAGAGAGAGAGGAGAGAGAGAGAGGAGGGTGAGAGAGAGAGGCAGAGAGAGAGAGAGAGAGAGGAGAGGAGAGAGAGAGGGTGAGAGAGAGAGGCAGAGAGAGAGAGAGGCAGAGAGAGAGGGCGAAAGAGGGGGTGGAGGGGGTAGAGAGAAAAAAGAGAGGGGGAGGGAGAGAGAGGTGGAGGGGTAGAGAGAGAGACAAAGAGAGGGGGAGGGAGAGAGAGGGGTGGAGGGGGTAGAGAGAGAGACAAAGAGAGAGAGGGGAGGGAGAGAGAGGAGATGGAGGGGGAAGAGAGAGAGAGAGACAAAAAGAGGGAGAGGGGAGAGAGAGAGATGGAGGGGGAGAGAGAGAGAGAGATGAGAGAGAGAGAGGGAGATGAGAGCGAGAGAGAGAGAGAAAGAGAGAGCGAGAGAGAGAGAGAGAGAGAGGGGGAGAAATAGAGAGAGAGGTAGGCAGCAGCTTCAAACACTGTATGATTCATTTCCCAGGGAGCTAAAACAAACTAGGTATTACCACGGCAGCTCTGGTAATGACCGTGGAGAGACAGACTGACACGTACATCTGATTCCTGTTCCATAAAGAACCCCCCCCTCTCTCTCTCACAAACACTCTCACGCTCTCTTGTTTAGATTTACGCATTCAGCAACAGACACTGAAACATAAGTCTGACTCCCTTTGGTGTTTTTATAGCTGAATGATTATATAATATAGTCATAAACTTCAGACATTGGAAACATCAATGAACTACTGAACCCTTATTACTGACTCGTATTAATATGAAGTGATTATTAATCACATGTCCTGTTGGCTAAGTGTCCACACACACTCGGATCTGTAGTGCCCATGACGTGGCAGTCATTCAGTGGCAGTCATTCAGTGGCAGTCATTCAGTTGCAGTCATTCAGTTGCAGTCATTCAGTTGCAGTCATTCAGTTGCAGTCATTCAGTTGCAGTCATTCAGTGGCAGTCATTCAGTTGCAGTCATTCAGTTGCAGTCATTCAGTTGCAGTCATTCAGTGGCAGTCATTCAGTTGCAGTCATTCAGTTGCAGTCATTCAGTGGCAGTCATTCAGTCCGTCTATTGAACTTGACCAGTGAACGGCCAGCTCTGGGTCCAGTAAGGATTGATTGTCTGTGTGTCTGTCTGTCCCTCGAATGGATCCATGTCCTTGTTCTACATGTTCAGTACTTGGTTCTACTGGTTCTGCAAAGACACTCACAAGGGCCTTACAAGATCATGCTCTTAACCCCAGGGGAGTCAAAGTTGACATACACACACTATAGAACCCAAGGGTAGGCAGGCAGAGAAAAACCTCTTTCTACTACACAGCTATGCCTGTCATCATCAATAATATATACTATGTGTTATATCTGCAGGTGTTGTGGGATAGGAACCCTGGGGTATTCCACCTATTGTGAGTGACGAGGCACAGCATTGCTACGAAGACCCGACCACCATGTAATCCATTTGATAATGTGGCCAGTGGAACACTGTGGTGAGGAGTCAGAGATGTTAGTTAGCATGGTAATGTGACCAGTGGAACACTGTGGTGAGGAGTCAGAGATGTTAGTTAGCATGGTAATGTGGCCAGTGGAACACTGTGGTGAGGAGTCAGAGATGTTAGCATGGTAATGTGGCCAGTGGAACACTGTGGTGAAGAGTCAGAGATGTTAGCATGGTAATGTGGCCAGTGGAACACTGTGGTGAAGAGTCAGAGATGTTAGTTAGCATGGTAATGTGGCCAGTGGAACACTGTGGTGAGGAGTCAGAGATGTTAGTTAGCATGGTAATGTGGCCAGTGGAACACTGTGGTGAAGAGTCAGAGATGTTAGCATGGTAATGTGGCCAGTGGAACACTGTGGTGAAGAGTCAGAGATGTTAGCATGGTAATGTGGCCAGTGGAACACTGTGGTGAGGAGTCAGAGATGTTAGCATGGTAATGTGGCCAGTGGAACACTGTGGTGAAGAGTCAGAGATGTTAGCATGGTAATGTGGCCAGTGGAACACTGTGGTGAAGAGTCAGAGATGTTAGCATGGTAATGTGGCCAGTGGAACACTGTGGTGAAGAGTCAGAGATGTTAGCATGGTAATGTGGCCAGTGGAACACTGTGGTGAAGAGTCAGAGATGTTAGCATGGTAATGTGGCCAGTGGAACACTGTGGTGAAGAGTCAGAGATGTTAGCATGGTAATGTGGCCGGTGGAACACTGTGGTGAAGAGTCAGAGATGTTAGCATGGTAATGTGGCCAGTGGAACACTGTGGTGAAGAGTCAGAGATGTTAGCATGGTAATGTGGCCGGTGGAACACTGTGGTGAAGAGTCAGAGATGTTAGCATGGTAATGTGACCAGTGGAACACTGTGGTGAAGAGTCAGAGATGTTAGCATGGTAATGTGGTAATGTAAGATTCAGAGGATTAAAAAGAGCTATAGTGGACACACACACACAAGGACTGAAGTGGACAGATGCCTGACAGACAGACAGGGGAATTCCCTCTGAGCCAAGGGAGCCGTCAGTCAGCATCTCCTCTAGTTCTATATAATCTGACTCCTCTCCTCTAGTTCTATATAGTCTGACTCCTCTCCTAGTTCTATATAGTCTGACTCCTCTCCTCTAGTTCTATATAGTCTGACTCCTCTCCTCTAGTTCTATATAGTCTGACTCCTCTCCTCTAGTTCTATATAGTCTGACTCCTCTCCTCTAGTTCTATATAGTCTGACTCCTCTCCTCTAGTTCTATATAGTCTGACTCCTCTCCTCTAGTTCTATATAGTCTGACTCCTCTCCTCTAGTTCTATATAGTCTGACTCGTCTCCTCTAGTTCTATATAGTCTGACTCCTCTCCTCTAGTTCTATATAGTCTGACTCCTCTCCTCTAGTTCTATATAGTCTGACTCGTCTCCTCTAGTTCTATATAGTCTGACTCCTCTCCTCTAGTTCTATATAGTCTGACTCGTCTCCTCTAGTTCTATATAATCTGACTCCTCTCCTCTAGTTCTATATAGTCTGACTCCTCTCCTCTAGTTCTATATAGTCTGAGTCTCCTCTAGTTCTATATAGTCTGACTCGTCTCCTCTAGTTCTATATAGTCTGACTCCTCTCCTCTAGTTCTATATAGTCTGACTCCTCTCCTCTAGTTCTATATAGTCTGACTCCTCTAGTTCTATATAGTCTGACTCCTCTCTAGTTCTATATAGTCTGACTCGTCTCCTCTAGTTCTATATAGTCTGACTCCTCTCCTCTAGTTCTATATAGTCTGACTCCTCTCCTCTAGTTCTATATAGTCTGACTCCTCTCCTCTAGTTCTATATAGTCTGACTCCTCTCCTCTAGTTCTATATAGTCTGACTCCTCTCCTCTAGTTCTATATAGTCTGACTCCTCTCCTCTAGTTCTATATAGTCTGACTCCTCTCCTAGTTCTAGTTCTATATAGTTCTATATAGTCTGACTCCTCTCCTCTAGTTCTATATAGTCTGACTCCTCTCCCTAGTTCTCCTCTAGTTCTATATAGTCTGACTCCTCTCCTCTAGTTCTATATAGTCTGACTCGTCTCCTCTAGTTCTATATAGTCTGACTCGTCTCCTCTAGTTCTATATAGTCTGACTCCTCTCCTCTAGTTCTATATAGTCTGACTCCTCTCCTCTAGTTCTATATAGTCTGACTCCTCTAGTTCTATATAGTCTCCTCCTCTAGTTCTATATAGTCTGACTCCTCTCCTCTAGTTCTATATAGTCTGACTCCTCTCCTCTAGTTCTATATAGTCTGACTCCTCTCCTCTAGTTCTATATAGTCTGACTCCTCTCCTCTAGTTCTATATAGTCTGACTCCTCTCCTCTAGTTCTATATAGTCTGACTCCTCTCCTCTAGTTCTATATAGTCTGACTCCTCTCCTCTAGTTCTATATAGTCTGACTCCTCTCCTCTAGTTCTATATAGTTCTATATAGTCTGACTCCTCTCCTCTAGTTCTATATAGTCTGACTCCTCTCCTCTAGTTCTATATAGTCTCCTCTATATAGTCTGACTCCTCTCCTCTAGTTCTATATAGTCTGACTCCTCTCCTCTAGTTCTATATAGTCTGACTCCTCTCCTCTAGTTCTATATAGTCTGACTCCTCTCCTCTAGTTCTATATAGTCTGACTCCTCTCCTCTAGTTCTATATAGTCTGACTCCTCCTCTAGTTCTATATAGTCTGACTCCTCTCCTCTAGTTCTATATAGTCTGACTCGTCTCTCCTCTAGTTCTATATAGTCTGACTCCTCTCCTCTAGTTCTATATAGTCTGACTCCTCTCCTCTAGTTCTATATAGTCTGACTCTCTCCTCTAGTTCTATATAGTCTGACTCGTCTCCTCTAGTTCTATATAGTCTGACTCCTCTCCTCTAGTTCTATATAGTCTGACTCCTCTCCTCTAGTTCTATATAGTCTGACTCTCCTCTAGTTCTATATAGTCTGACTCGTCTCCTCTAGTTCTATATAGTCTGACTCTCTCCTCTAGTTCTATAGTCTGACTCCTCTCCTCTAGTTCTATATAGTCTGACTCCTCTCCTCTAGTTCTATATAGTCTGACTCCTCTCCTCTAGTTCTATATAGTCTGACTCTCTCCTCTAGTTCTATATAGTCTGACTCCACTCCTCTAGTTCTATATAGTCTGACTCCTCTCCTCTAGTTCTATATAGTCTGACTCCTCTCCTCTAGTTCTATATAGTCTGACTCCTCTCCTCTAGTTCTATATAGTCTGACTCCTCTCCTCTAGTTCTATATAGTCTGACTCCTCTCCTCTAGTTCTATATAGTCTGACTCCTCTCCTCTAGTTCTATATAGTCTGACTCCTCTCCTCTAGTTCTATATAGTCTGACTCTCTCCTCTAGTTCTATATAGTCTGACTCCTCTCCTCTAGTTCTATATAGTCTGACTCCTCTCCTCTAGTTCTATATAGTCTGACTCCTCTCCTCTAGTTCTATATAGTCTGACTCCTCTCCTCTAGTTCTATATAGTCTGACTCCTCTCCTCTAGTTCTATATAGTCTGACTCCTCTCCTCTAGTTCTATATAGTCTGACTCTCTAGTTCTATATAGTCTGACTCCTCTCCTAGTTCTATATAGTCTGACTCTCTCCTCTAGTTCTATATAGTCTGACTCCTCTCCTCTAGTTCTATATAGTCTGACTCCTCTCCTCTAGTTCTATATAGTCTGACTCCTCTCCTCTAGTTCTATATAGTCTGACTCCTCCTCTCTAGTTCTATATAGTCTGACTCCTCTCCTCTAGTTCTATATAGTCTGACTCCTCTCCTCTAGTTCTATATAGTCTGACTCCTCTCCTCTAGTTCTATATAGTCTGACTCCTCTCCTCTAGTTCTATATAGTCTGACTCTCTCCTCTAGTTCTATATAGTCTGACTCCTCTCCTCTAGTTCTATATAGTCTGACTCCTCTCCTCTAGTTCTATATAGTCTGACTCCTCTCCTCTAGTTCTATATAGTCTGACTCCTCTCCTCTAGTTCTATATAGTCTGACCTCTCCTCTAGTTCTATATAGTCTGACTCCTCTCCTCTAGTTCTATATAGTCTGACTCCTCTCCTCTAGTTCTATATAGTCTGACTCCTCTCCTCTAGTTCTATATAGTCTGACTCCTCTCCTCTAGTTCTATATAGTCTGACTCCTCTCCTCTAGTTCTATATAGTCTGACTCCTCTCCTCTAGTTCTATATAGTCTGACTCCTCTCCTCTAGTTCTATATAGTCTGACTCCTCTCCTCTAGTTCTATAGTCTGACTCTCTCCTCTAGTTCTATATAGTCTGACTCTCTCCTCTAGTTCTATATAGTCTGACTCCTCTAGTTCTATATAGTCTGACTCCTCTCCTCTAGTTCTATATAGTCTGACTCCTCTCCTCTAGTTCTATATAGTCTGCTCTCCTCTAGTTCTATATAGTCTGACTCCTCTCCTCTAGTTCTATATAGTCTGACTCCTCTCCTCTAGTTCTATATAGTCTCTGCTCTCCTCTAGTTCTATATAGTCTGACTCCTAGTTCTCCTCTAGTTCTATATAGTCTGACTCCTCTCCTCTAGTTCTATATAGTCTGACTCCTCTCCTCTAGTTCTATATAGTCTGACTCCTCTCCTCTAGTTCTATATAGTCTGACTCCTCTCCTCTAGTTCTATATGTCTGACTCCTCTCCTCTAGTTCATAGAACTCCTCTCCCAGTCTGACATCCTCTCCTCTAGTTCTTTAGTCTGATCCTGTTCAGTTCTCCTTCTCTGCTCTAGGGGGAACTCTGCCCTCAGCCACACTCCACTCCATTGTCCTGTTAAACTCTGTCCCTGGGCTTTTCCTCTCTCTGCTCTAGGGGGAACTCTGCCCTGGGCTTTTCCTCCTTCCTCTGCTCTGCTCCCACTGGGGAACTCTGCCCTGGGCTTTTCCTCCTTCTCTGCTCCAGGGGGAACTCTGCCCTGGGCTTTTCCTCCTTCTCTGCTCTAGGGGAACTCTGCCCTGGGCTTTCCTCTTCTCTGCTCTAGGGGGAACTCTGCCCTGGGCTTTTCCTCCTTCTCTGCTCTAGGGGGAACTCTGCCCTGGGCTTTTCCTCCTTCTCTGCTCTAGGGGGAACTCTGCCCTGGGCTTTTCCTCCTTCTCTGCTCTAGGGGGAACTCTGCCCTGGGCTTTTCCTCCTTCTCTGCTCTAGGGGGAACTCTGCCCTGGTCTTTTCCTCCTTCTCTGCTCTAGGGGGAACTCTGCCCTGGGCTTTTCCTCCTTCTCTGCTCTAGGGGAACTCTGCCCTGGTCTTTTCCTCCTTCTCTGCTCTAGGGGGAACTCTGCCCTGGGCTTTTCCTCCTTCTCTCTGGTCTTTCCTTTCCTCCCTCTCTCTCCGCATCTTTCTTCCCTCTCTCACTCCATATCCCTCCCTCTCTCGGTGTCTTCCTTTCCTCCCTCTCTCTTTCTTCTTTCCACCTCACCATGACCAGAGGAGAGACTAGAGAGAGAGAGAGTGTGTGCGTGCGTGTGTGCGTGTGTGTGTGTGTGTGTGTGTGTGTGTGTGTGTGTGTGTGTGTGTGTGTGTGTGTGTGTGTGTGTGTGTGTGTGTGTGTGTGTGTGTGTGTGTGTGTGTGTGTGTGTGTGTGTGTGGCACTCCAAAAAGACCAGTTGAAGTGTAGTGGACATTAGTGAAGCCTTGCAGGAAGCTGCCTCCCTAACCATGTCATCCTACCCAGCTAGCCCTGCAGGAGGCTGCCTCCCTAACCATGTCATCCTACCCAGCTAGCCCTGCAGGAGGCTGCCTCCCTAACCATGTCATCCTACCCAGCTAGCCCTGCAGGAGGCTGCCTCCCTAACCATGTCATCCTACCCATCCTGCAGGAGGCTGCCTCCCTAACCATGTCATCCTACCCAGCTAGCCCTGCAGGAGGCTGCCTCCCTAACCATGTCATCCTACCCAGCTAGCCCTGCAGGAGGCTGCCTCCCTAACCATGTCATCCTACCCAGCTAGCCCTGCAGGAGGCTGCCTCCCTAACCATGTCATCCTACCCAGCTAGCCCTGCAGGAGGCTGCCTCCCTAACCATGTCATCCTACCCAGCTAGCCCTGCAGGAGGCTGCCTCCCTAACCAAGTCATCATACCCAGCTAGCCTCGCAGGAAGCTGCCTCCCTAACCATGTCATCCTACCCAGCTAGCCTCGCAGGGAGCTGCCTCCCTAACCATGTCATCCTACCCAGCTAGCCTCGCAGGAGGCTGCCTCCCTAACCATGTCATCCTACCCAGCTAGCCTCGCAGGAAGCTGCCTCCCTAACCATGTCATCCTACCCAGCTAGCCTCGCAGGAAGCTGCCTCCCTAACCATGTCATCCTACCCAGCTAGCCTCGCAGGAGGCTACTGCCTTAGACCGCTGCGCCACTAAAATTATGATCACCATGTATCATTTGTATCTAAAGTTTAACATAGACATGACAGGGGCGGCAGGTAGCCTCGTGGTTAGAGTGTAGAGGCGGCAGGTAGCCTCGTGGTTAGAGTGTAGAGGCAGCAGGTAGCCTCGTGGTTAGAGTGTGGAGGCGGCAGGTAGCCTCGTGGTTAAGAGTGTGGAGGCGGCAGGTAGCCTCGTGGTAGAGTGTGGAGGCGGCAGGTAGCCTCGTGGTTAGAGTGTGGAGGCGGCAGGTAGCCTCGTGGTTAGAGTGTAGAGGCGGCAGGTAGCCTCGTGGTTAAGAGTGTGGAGGCGGCAGGTAGCCTCGTGGTAGAGTGTGGAGGCGGCAGGTAGCCTCGTGGTTAGAGTGTGGAGGCGGCAGGTAGCCTCGTGGTTAGAGTGTAGAGGCAGCAGGTAGCCTCGTGGTTAGAGTGTGGAGGCGGCAGGTAGCCTCGTGGTTAAGAGTGTGGAGGCGGCAGGTAGCCTCGTGGTAGAGTGTGGAGGCGGCAGGTAGCCTCGTGGTTAGAGTGTGGAGGCGGCAGGTAGCCTCATGGTTAGAGTGTAGAGGCGGCAGGTAGCCTCGTGGTTAGAGTGTAGAGGCGGCAGGTAGCCTTGTGGTTAGAGTGTGGAGGCGGCAGGTAGCCTCGTGGTTAGAGTGTAGAGGCCTGCCTCGTGGTTAGAATGTAGAGGCGACAGGTAGCCTCGTGGTTAGAGTGTAGAGGCGGCAGGTAGCCTCGTGGTTAGAGCATTGGGCCAGTAACAGAAAGGTTGCTGGATTGAATCCCTGAGCTGACAAGGTAAAAATCTGTCGTTCTGCCCCTGAACAAGGCAGTTAACTCACTGTTCCCCGGTAGGCTGCCATTGTAAATAAGAATTTGTTCTTAACTGTCTTGCTTAGTTAAATACAAAAAATAAACATATATCTGCCCATATTAGAGACTTGGATGAGTCTCATGGTTGTCTATAGCTGCAAACACAGCAGTTTAATCTTCCAACTTCCCTTTTTGGCAGACAAATACTGTTATATATATATATATATATATTTGAGATAATAGACTTCCTTCTAAAATGGCTCACAGACCTAATGACAGGCCTGCATGGACACACAAAAGCTCTACGCACATGCACGTGCACACACACACACACACACACACACACACACACACATAGCAGTGTGACACTCCCAAACCCTCAGCCATAATCTACAGTCAGATTCATTCAACAGATAAAACATGGCTCCATAAATCTTTCTGTTTTTCAGCTTGTGTTTGTGAACCACATTTCCCATAAGCTCTCTCCCCTCCCTGCAGACGGCACCACCCCTTCACACACACACACACACACACACACACACACACACACACACACACACACACACACACACACACACACACACACACACACACACACACACACACACACACACACACACACACACACACACACACACACTGGCACTTGCGTACGTGTGTCCTGCGTGTGTGTGTATATGTTACCTCCCTGTGTGTGTCTCCTCTCTCTCCTTTGGTGCCAATACTGTTTATCTGTCCTGCTAGGTCACCCCCTCCGGCCAAAAGTTTGTGCAGACAGACAACCACTGCAGAGCTGGTGCCAGCCTGGAATGGGCCCTGGCCGTGGCTACCCGCCATTCTATTAAAGGGCCCTGGTCGGGTCCTGGTCGGCCCTGGCCTTGGCTACCCGCCATTCTATTAAAGGGCCCTGGTCGGGCCCTGGCCTTGGCCAACTGCCATTCTATTAAAGGGCCCTGGCCTTGGCCAACTGCCATTCTATTAAAGGGCCCTGGCCTTGGCCAACTGCCATTCTATTAAAGGGGCCTGGTCGGCCCTGGCCTTGGCTACCCACCATTCTATTAAAGGGCCCTGGTCGGCCCTGGCCTTGGTTACCCGCCATTCTATTAAAGGGCCCTGGCCGTGGCTACCCGCCATTCTATTAAAGGGCCCTGGTCGGGTCCTGGTCGGCCCTGGCCTTGGCTACCCGCCATTCTATTAAAGGGCCCTGGCCGGGCCCTGGCCTTGGCTACCCGCCATTCTATTAAAGGGCCCTGGTCGGGCCCTGGCCTTGGCCAACTGCCATTCTATTAAAGGGCCCTGGCCTTGGCCAACTGCCATTCTATTAAAGGGGCCTGGTCGGCCCTGGCCTTGGCTACCCACCATTCTATTAAAGGGCCCTGGTCGGCCCTGGCCTTGGTTACCCGCCATTCTATTAAAGGGCCCTGGCCTTGGCTACCCACCATTCTATTAAAGGGCCCTGGTCGGCCCTGGCCTTGGCTACCCACCATTCTATTAAAGGGCCCTGGTCGGCCCTGGCCTTGGCTACCCGCCATTCTATTAAAGGGCCCTGGTCGGGCCCTGGCCTTGGCTACCCACCATTCTATTAAAGGGCCCTGGTCGGCCCTGGCCTTGGCTACCCACCATTCTATTAAAGGGCCCTGGCCTTGGCTACCCGCCATTCTATTAAAGGGCCCTGGCCGGGCCCTGGCCTTGGCTACCCGCCATTCTATTAAAGGGCCCTGGTCGGGCCCTGGCCTTGGCCAACTGCCATTCTATTAAAGGGCCCTGGCCTTGGCCAACTGCCATTCTATTAAAGGGGCCTGGTCGGCCCTGGCCTTGGCTACCCACCATTCTATTAAAGGGCCCTGGTCGGCCCTGGCCTTGGTTACCCGCCATTCTATTAAAGGGCCCTGGCCTTGGCTACCCACCATTCTATTAAAGGGCCCTGGTCGGCCCTGGCCTTGGCTACCCACCATTCTATTAAAGGGCCCTGGTCGGCCCTGGCCTTGGCTACCCGCCATTCTATTAAAGGGCCCTGGCCTTGGCTACCCGCCATTCTATTAAACGGCCCTGGTCGGCCCTGGCTACCCGCCATTCTATTAAAGGGCCCTGGTCGGCCCTGGCGCTGCCCAGACAGCCCTCTCTCAGTCGTAAATCAAACATAACATTTCCATATCCTCACAGAAGTATTTAGAAATGACCAGGCAAAAGTTTAATGTTGTTGTAATAATGTTGCTATAAACTTTGTTGTAATAACATTGTTATAAAATGTATAATATAAAGTAATATTTTTCACAAATGGTAAATAACTACTAAAAAAATATATATATATTAACTTGCATTTATTTGAAGTGTATGACCGTGGAAAATCATATGCTGAAAAAATACAAACCCCAAAAACCTTAACATTCATGAGAAAAATCAAACTAAACTCACCGGGTGGTTTAAGAAAGTCCATTGGATATCGGGAATAAGGAGGAGGGGGAGACTCTGAAATGAAAAGAAAGAAATAGACAGAAGATAGAGAGAGAAAAGACAGAGCAAAAACAGAGCATGAGAAAAAGCTTCCAGGGAAAGATGAAACGTATGATAACAGTTGGCATTCTTTTTGGGAAACTGTTTGTGTTATCAGTGGGGGTTGGAGGCAGGGCAGGCAGCGAGGCAGCCATGCGGCGATTGCCTTGATATCTGACGAAGAGATAAACAAGGGGCGCCTGGCGCCAGCCTCTAGGCGGCTATCTGACTAGGCTCCGACTCAGGCTGTGGGAGATACGGGCCTCTTTGCTCACACCAGAACAGAACACTCCAATCGGAATCGCTGCCTGGCTGCACGCAAACTAACTTGGTCCAGACTGACTGTCAAATACAACGAGATACATGGAGGTCAAGGATAGGAAATTTAAAATAGTTGAATATTGTGCATCTTCTTTGTTATTACAAGTAGCCTTACATTAAAAGATGGTCACGTTCAATCAAATAAATGTACTTTCATGTGACAAGACCCCCCTGACTACTTCCTACAACTGTTTGAAGCCATCCTTGTTCACAATACTGTACAAGAGGGGTTTAATAAATGCATTCTACAGAAGCTAATGGTATAGAAAACCTACAAATTAAGAGCAAGATCCCCTCTGCAGTTTAGAAAATTATTTCAATTTTTGTATAAAAGCAAACAAATCTATAAATAAAAACAATAACTAGGCCAAAATAGGGGCAGTAGGTAGCCTAGTGGTTAGCGCGTTGGGCCAGTAACCTGAAAGGTTGCTAGATCGAATCCCTAAACTGACAAGCTAAAAGTCTGGCAATCTGGCAACAAGGCAATTATCCCGCTGTTCATAGGCCGTCATTGTAAATAATACTTTGTTCTTAAGTAATTGACTTTCATAGTTTAAAAAAGAAGAAACTTGGCCACACCAATAAAATAGGTCTACCGTTTATAAATAATAAGGTCATAATATAATTGCAACTGTTTTGATTTGTGAGGGGCCATTCAAAGCAAATGTTGATTCATTTCCAATATCCTAGAAAGAAGAATTTATACATCTAACATTAAGGAAATAGTGATTATGCTAACCGTTGTGCTGCTAAAACGTCATACCAACCAAGTCTGACCTATAGCGTTGCAATTGACACAACCGGTAATTGTGTCTGGGAAAGTTTACATGCCAATCAATTTACCCACACACAATATTAAACAGTGTACCAATTACAGTCTAGGTCTATATTTTTGCTGATTTTTTTCCACGTTATAATCTATGGTTTAAAAAATATATATATAAATAACTTACCGAGTTCACAAAGCCTGCTCATGTGGTGCGGATTGCAGCAAACGAGTTCTGGGTTAATTTCCCCATAGGATTCACAGCAAGACAGCCTTTTTAATTCCGAGCAATCCATGAGGTCCGGCCACCGAAACACTTTGTAGAGCAGCAAGGGGAGGGAATAAGACTGCTGACCCAGTTTGGTGTCCACTTTGCTGGGTAGGAGCAGGCAGGGGCTCCGCGCACCCCCCTTTGACTCGACCGCTTGCAAGAGCCCCTCTAATTGTTTGTCTTTGATTTGTTTCAGTATCGAGTGGGTCAGGGATTTCAATTCAGCATCCGTTCCGGCGCTAGTTTTTCCGGCAACCTTCGTCGATTTACCCATACAGCAACCCCCGGATCCATGCGTTCGTGTATCCGCATCCCCGTCGCCCTCGACCGGCGCACGGCTCCTCCAGAGTCGCCGGACGAGCCCAGTTCGTTTGGTCCTAAACATGCGGGACGAAAAGAGGATTTCCCGGCTAAAAAACGAGCATGATGTACGCAAATCATGAAGATTCCGGGATCCGTGTACAGGCAACGACAAGCAGCCTGAGATAATAGTATGGAGAAACTAGGAGTTGGAGAAGGCAAGAAAATCTGTAGCATACGCCAGTCTTTAATAAAAAAATAAAAATAAAAAAATCAACCCCGCAAAAAAAAATCAAGGCTCCAGTCGTGATAGTAACCTTCTCTGTAAGGAGAAATGCACCATCACCTTAACGGAGTTATAAACCTATAATGGTCCGAACTCAAATGCAGCTGTATCGAAATATAAACACTTTTCAATGTAAGAACGTTGACCATCTAGAATACAAAATAGCAGCATAAAGAATTTGTTACAACGTTGAACTACTGTGTACATGAAATGCTTCATTCGTTCCGTTCATTCAGTAGCCCATGTAGAAAGATAAACATTGTAACAGATGATATTTTACGCATATGGTTACGAGTTGGGTATCTGTTATTTGGGGCAGATAAATTGCCTAGTTAAATACTAGAATTAGGCTATATATCCATGAGGAAAAAAACGAAGCTGTCCAGTTTTCTGTAGAAAAAAAATAATCCACACAATCCTTGATCCGAGAGCAAAAAGGCTTTAACACAGGCTGTTGTCTACGTTTTATCCCTTATCTTCTAAATATCATATCTGTCTGCACATGATGTGATCTTCAATATAGATTTAGACGTTGCGAGAGGACGAAAGGATCCCCTAAACAGATCCAAAACTAGGTAGCGAATCCAAAACTGGAGCCGCTTTAGTGCCAGACAGAAATCTGCTTTAGTAGGGCAGTCGCACAGAGTCCCCGTCTACCGTCCGTTGTACCAGAATTATATGTCGAAATATCCCTTTATAAATTAATCCAGACTCTTATTGAATGAGGTTTCCGTAGACTAAGGAATAAAGCGATTTGAGTGGCGACAAAGAAGTGATGCGATCTTCAGAAAACGTCTGCGAATGACGCGAATAGTTGAAGAGCCCTTGCCTTCTCTTGCTCGCTATCTCTTTCTAACTCTCTGAGCTCTGTGTCTCCAGTGCGCATTGGCGCGCCCCGTCACGTGGGTGTCTAGACACCCTGTCGCTTGAAAAAAGTGATTGTGTTGCGCAAACAAGAGATCAAGTAGCTTAGGCTGCTACATACAGAGACATCGTTTTGGTAGGAAAGTTACATTTTCCAAAAGCTACAATGGAAAAACGTTGTAAATTAATGCGAAAAGATGGTGTGGGAAATTAAACATGGAGCTAGAAAGGCTTTTTACTGTAGAAATGAAACACTCCCTCTGTCAATTGATTTCAAGGGGCTTTATTGGCATGGGAAACGTGTTAACATTGCCAAAGCAAGTGAGGTCTCTCAGGGTAATATTTGACAAAACATTTGTTTGACTTTTTATTTATTTTGTGCCATATGATCACATTAATGAAGTCGGCCTAAATACAAATAACGATGATTTACATTGATGATAATAGTCAGCTAATAATAACAACAATAACATTACTGATAATAATAATAACAACAATAACATTACTGATGATGATAATAATAATAACAATAATAACATTACTGATAATAATAATAACAATAATATTACTGATGATGATAATAATAATAACAATAATATTAATAATAATAATAATAATATATGCCATTTAGCAGACGCTTTTATCCAAAGCGACTTACAGTCATGTGTGCATACATTCTACGTATGGGTGGTCCCGGGGATCGAACCACTACCCTGGCGTTACAAGCGCCATGCTCTACCAACTGAGCTAATAACAATACTATTATTGATGATGATAATAGTCAGCTAACAACAATAACATTACTGATGATGATAATAATAATAACAATAATAACATTACTGATGATGATAATATTAATAATAACAATAATAACATTACTGATGATGATAATAATAATAACAATAATATTACTGATGATAATAATAACAATACCATTATTGATGATGATAATAATAATAACAATAATATTACTGATGATAATAATAATAATAACAATAATAACATTACTGATGATGATAATAATAATAACAATAACATTACTGATAATAATAATAACAACAATAACATTACTGATGATGATAATAATAATAACAATAATATTACTGATGATAATAATAACAATACCATTATTGATGATGATAATAATAATAACAATAATATTACTGATGATAATAATAACAATACCATTATTGATGATGATAATAATAATAACAACAATAACATTACTGATGCTAATAATAATAATAACAATAACATTACTGATGATGATAATAATAATAACAATAATAACATTACTGATGATGATAATAATAACAATACCATTACTGATGATGATAATAATAATAACAATAATATTACTGATGATAATAATAACAATACCATTATTGATGATGATAATAATAATAACAACAATAACATTACTGATGCTAATAATAATAATAACAACAATAACATTACTGATGATGATAATAATAACAACAATACCATTACTGATGATAATAATAATAATAACAGTAACATTACCGATGATGATAATAATAATAACAACAATAACATTACTGATGCTAATAATAATAACAACAATAACATTACTGATAATAATAACAACAATAACATTATTGATAATATTAACAACAATAACATTACTGATAATATTAACAACAATAACATTACTGATAATAATAACAATAATAACATTACTGATGATGATAATAATAATAACAACAATAACATTACTGATGATGATAATAATAATAACAACAATAACATTACTGATGATGATAATAATAATAACAATAATAACATTACAGATGATAATAATAATAATAATAACAATAATAACATTACTAATGATGATAATAATAACAACAATAACATTACAGATGATAATAATAATAAAAATTACAATAATAACATTACTGATTATAATAACAACAATAACATTACCGATGATAATAATAACAACAATAGCATTACTGATAATAATAACAACAATAACATTACTGATAATAATAACAACAGTAACATTACTGGTGATAATAACAACAATAACATTACTGATAATAATAACAACAATAACATTACTGATGATAATAATAATAACAACAATAACATTACTGATGATAATAATAATAACAACAATAACATTACTGATGATAATAATAATAACAACAATAACATTACTGATAATAATAACAACAATAACATTACTGATAATAATAACAAAAATAACATTACTGATAATAATAACAACAATAACACTACTGACAATAACAACAATAACATTACTGATAATAATAATAACAATACCATTACCGATAATAACAATAACAACAATAACATTACTAATGATAATAATAATAACATTACTGATGATAATAACAATAACATTACTGATAACAACAATAACAACAGCATTACTGTTAATAATAATAACAACAATAACATTACTGGTAATAATAATAACATTACTGATAATAACAATACCATTACTGATAACAACAATAACAACAACATTACCGATAATAATAATAACAATAACATTACTGATAATAATAATAACATTACCGGTCATAATAAGAACAACAATAACATTACCGATAATAATAACAATAACATTGCTGATAATAACCATAACATTACTGATAACAATAACATTGCTGATAATAACAATACCATTACTGATATTAATAACAATAACATTACTGGTAACAATAACAATAGCATTACCAGTAATAATAACAATAACATTATTGATAATAATAAAAATAACATTACTGATAATAATAACAATAACATTGCTGATAATAACCATAACATTACTGATAACAATAACATTGCTGATAATAACAATACCATTACTGATATTAATAACAATAACATTACTGGTAACAATGACAATAACAATACTGATAATAACAATAAAATTACTGGTAACAATAACAATAGCATTACCAGTAATAATACCAATAACATTATTGATAATAATAAAAATAACATTACTGATAATAATAACAATAATAACACTACTGACAATAACAACAATAACATTACTGATAATAATAACAACAATAACACTACTGACAATAACAACAATAACATTACTGATAATAATAATAACAATAACATTACTGATAATAATAACAACAGTAACACTACTGACAATAACAACAATAACATTACTGATAATAATAATAACAATAACATTACTGATAATAATAATAACAATAACATTACTGATAATAATAACAACAATAACACTACTGACAATAACAACAATAGCATTACTGATAATAATAATAACAATAACATTACTGATAATAATAATAACAATAACATTACTGATAATAATAACAAAAATAACATTACTGATAATAATAACAACAATAACACTACTGACAATAACAACAATAACATTACTGATAATAATAATAACAATAACATTACTGATAATAATAACAACAATAACACTACTGACAATAACAACAATAACATTACTGATAATAATAATAACAATAACATTACTGATAATAATAACAACAATAACATTACTGATAATAATAACAACAATAACATTACTGATAATAATAACAACAATAACACTACTGACAATAACAACAATAACATTACTGATAATAATAATAACAATAACACTACTGACAATAACAACAATAACACTACTGATAATAACAACAATAACATTACTGATAATAATAACAACAATAACATTATTGTTAATAATAACAATAACATTACTGATAATAATAATAGTAACAAAAATAAAACAATGCCTAATAATAATAAGTGTTGATATTGTAATAATAACATCATGACATCCACATTATTATCATTACTGTTATTGCTATTAGTGGTATATTAATTTCATGTTTCCCTTTGATGTTGAATAACCTAGTTGCATGTCTTTGAATCTTTTTCCCATGAATGAGCTCAACGAACTATTGCCTCCCTCTGGTCAAAGACAGTTATTACCCTGTGAAATCCATTGATGTATGTAATGTACAGGATGTAACCTTGTGTAAATTCCTCTGTCTGTTTCGGTCTCTATACGGTGTCTATTGCAAGCTGCACCGGATCAACAACTAAAATTCTGGGTATGTGTACTTGGCCAATCAAAGAGATTCTGATGTAGGTAGCCTACATGTTTAATAAACGTTGTTTATTAAACTACAACATTACTCATCACAGACAAGTTCACGGCTGTCGTACAACACGTTTTGCTTTGACAATTCCAAACAGTTGGGATGTGGACCATAGAATTAGTTCATTTAATAGGATCTCTATGTTGTCGATGTCGCCTCTGTTTACGTCAGAGACTGGCGACTGGTGCCAATCAGTACGGTAGATTAGTGACACTGTAGCCTCATCTCAGTCTGTCTGAGTAGCCTACCTCCAAGTCGACATGAACACGGGTTAATCGTATGGATTGGAGCACTGGCTGAGAGAGGTTTCCTTGCCCATTAACTATGGGGGTTATAGGCATATTATTTCTGTTATTGTGCTGCATGGGAAAATGTAAACTTTCACTGGCCATTTTTGAAATACTGATACATTTCTGCATGATAATATGTAGCTTAATTAATGCATTTCTTTCAGAGGTAAACTAAATAGGCCTTGTACAAATTCACCAGAAGGTTTGATTGTCATTAATTTAAAGAAAATGCTTTGATGAATGGGCTTTATAAGGTGTGGGGAGTAGAGAAGACTAGCAGGCAACCTTCCCTGAGTCCCCACAACAAAGTCTACAGACTAGTAGAGCTTTCCTCCCCCGAGTCCCCTCCCCAAAGTCTACAGACTAGTAGAGCTTTCCTCCCCCGAGTCCCCACAACAAAGTCTACAGACTAGTAGAGCTTTCCTCCCCCGAGTCCCCACAACAAAGTCTACAGACTAGTAGAGCTTTCCTCCCCCGAGTCCCCACAACAAAGTCTACAGACTAGTAGAGCTTTCCTCCCCCGAGTCCCCTCCCCAAAGTCTACAGACTAGTAGAGCTTTCCTCCCCCGAGTCCCCTCCCCAAAGTCTACAGACTAGTAGAGCTTTCCTCCCCCGAGTCCCCTCCCCAAAGTCTACAGACTAGTAAAGCTTTCCTCCCCCGAGTCCCCACCCCAAAGTCTACAGACTAGTAGAGCTTTCCTACCCCGAGTCCCCTCCCCAAAGTCTACAGACTAGTAGAGCTTTCCTCCCCTGAGTCCCCTGCTCAATGTTACACACACAGTAAAAGGAATGGTAACATCTGGTCCTTTAAACTGACTTGGTGGCCGCTGGACAGACAGGTTTGATTGACTCTGTGAGTGAACTAAAGAATGCCAGCCCTGTAGCCTTATTGTGTCCGATAGGCGGTCAGTTGGGGAGGGGAAGCTGCGGACAGCAGTCCTATGTTAATTTAGGTGCCAGTCAGGCCAGGCCAGGCAGTGAGCGTCGCTGCAGGGCAGTGGGATGGATGATGGTAATGATGATGGGATATGTGTGTTGTGTTCACGATGGGAGGCGCCGCCGCTAGTCAATGGCTCAAGTCTCATTGTTCCACCGGATTCCCCACTGGCGCCGCACGAGAGCTCGAGCTCAACCAACCCGGTCGGCAGCAGCCCGCAAACATTTTTTTATGTAGTCTGGAAGTAATTTACACCGCAACCAACCACTGTTCACAACAGAACAAGTTTATAGGAAACTGAAGCTATCTCTGTTTTTAATGAAAAAAAGTGGATTCCCACAGACTACATGCAGGAAGTATTTTATCAAGTCGTTTTCATTTTGAATTGATAAAAACAAAATAATGTAGGTATGCCTATCCAATCTACTGATTAATATAGGATTATGCCTTCTATTCATACATATGCAAATATTCTCAATTTCCTTACAACAAAACTCAGTTTGAAATACAAAAGATAACTATTAACATATTTAAACTGTCGATAATCCATAATGTCATTAAGGATGATTGATATTACGCGCATGTAGTTTATTTCGCATGCATTGGAAGTGGATAGCACAGTGTTGTAAGTGGAAATACATGATAATAATGTATTTCAGCCATGAAAAGTCTAGATAACCTTTGGTAATGTAATTTATTAACACACGGGACTGGTTTCATGCATAAGCAATTAAACAAAATAACTCCGCTGGAACAATCATGCACAGAATGTGATTAATATTTTATGTGACATGAATGTCGACCTATGCTTATGTCAAGCAACTGCACAGATAAGAGCGATAATAAATTAGGCGAACTTTAAAGTTGAATTAAAAAGGAGATGATTAATTATTTGATCTCAGAGCAGATAGAACCAAACTGCAAGCAAAGGAGAATAAAGAAAGACGTTCCATGGTTACCGTAGTTACCACATTCTCAAGTGGTAACCAAGGGTAGGCCTAGTTGCATTGGTGTACTTAAGTTAAAATACTTCAAAGTACTAGTCTTTTTTTTGGGTCATCTGTACTTACATTACTATTTATATTTTTTTACTTCACTATATTCCTAAACAAAGTAATGTATTTTTTACTCCATATATTTTCCCTGACACCCAAAAGTAGCCCACTTGTTATATTTTGAATGCTTGAATGCTACTTGTTAGCATTGGTTCAATTCACATACTTATCAAGACAACCTTTCCTGGTCATTCCTACTGCCTCTGATCTGGCAGCCTCAACACAGATACTTTTTTGTTGTAAATGAGTGTTATAGTCTGAGTGTTGGAGTGTGCCTCCTTGCTATCACTAAATAAAAATAACAAGAATAATGGGCCATCTGGTTTGCTTAATATAAGGAATTTGAAATGATTTATACTTTTACTTTTGATACTTAAGTATATTTAAAACCAAATACTTTTAGACTTTTACTCAAGTGGAAATGTTACTGTGTGACTTTCACTTTTACATGAGTAATTTTCAATTAAGCTATCTTTATTTTTACTCAAGTATGACAACTGGGTGCTTTTCCCACCACAGCAGTGTTACATGCTCTTGTACATTTGAGTGCCATATTTTTATTTTTATTTTTTTAACCTTTATTTAACCAGGCAAGTCAGTTAAGAACATATTCTTATTTTTAATGACGGCCTGGGAACAGTGGGTTAACTGCCTGTTCAGGGGCAGAACGACAGATTTGTACCTTGTCAGCTCGGGGGTTTGAACTCACAACCTTCCGGTTACTATTCCAACACTCTAACCACTAGGCTACGCTGCCGCCCGTTTAAAGAAGTATTTGATGTATTTGCCTACATAAAGCACTACAGAAGGAATGCAATGGAAATCGCAGACACAAACATTATCTAATTGAACTTATCACAGTTAATTACACTTTTTATTAAAAGGCAGACCGCAAAGCCAGTCCTAGCCTTGTTCATTAACCAACACCGCAAAGCCAGTCCTAGCCTTGTCAATTAGCCAACACTGCAAAGCCAGTTGGAACCTTGTCCATTAACCAACACTGCAAAGCCAGTTGTAGCCTTGTCAATTAGCCAACACTGCAAAGCCAGTTGGAACCTTGTCCATTAACCAACACTGCAAAGCCAGTTGTAGCCTTGTCCATTAACCATCACTGCAAAGCCAGTCCTAGCCTTGTCCATTAACCAACACTGCAAAGCCAGTTGTAGCCTTGTCCATTATCCAACACTGCAAAGCCAGTCCTAGCCTTGTCCATTAACCAACACTGCAAAGCCAGTCCTAGCCTTGTCCATTATCCAACACTGCAAAGCCAGTCCTAGCCTTGTCCATTAACCAACACTGCAAAGCCAGTTGTAGCCTTGTCCATTAACCAACACTGCAAAGCCAGTTGTAGCCTTGTCCATTATCCAACACTGCAAAGCCTCTGTAGCTCAGTTGGTAGAGCATGGCGCTTGTAACGCCAGGGTAGTGGGTTCGATCCCCGGGACCACCCATACGTAGAATGTATGCACACATGACTGTAAGTCGCTTTGGATAAAAGCGTCTGCTAAATGGCATATATTATTATATATAAAGCCAGTCCTAGCCTTGTCCATTAACCAACACTGCAAAGCCAGTCCTAGCCTTGTCCATGAACCAACACTGCAAAGCCAGTTGTAGCCTTATCCATTAGCCAACACTGCAAAGCCAGTTGGAACCTTGTCCATTAACCAACACTGCAAAGCCAGTTGTAGCCTTGTCCATTAACCATCACTGCAAAGCCAGTCCTAGCCTTGTCCATTAACCAACACTGCAAAGCCAGTTGTAGCCTTGTCCATTAACCAACACTGCAAAGCCAGTTGTAGCCTTGTCCATTATCCAACACTGCAAAGCCAGTCCTAGCCTTGTCCATTAACCAACACTGCAAAGCCAGTTGTAGCCTTGTCCATTATCCAACACTGCAAAGCCAGTCCTAGCCTTGTCCATTAACCAACACTGCAAAGCCAGTTGTAGCCTTGTCCATTAACCAACACTGCAAAGCCAGTTGGAACCTTGTCCATTAACCAACACTGCAAAGCCAGTTGGAACCCTTGTCCATTAACCATCACTGCAAAGCCAGTCCTAGCCTTGTCCATTAACCAACACTGCAAAGCCAGTCCTAGCCTTGTCCATTAATCAACACTGCAAAGCCAGTTGTAGCCTTGTCCATTAACCAACACTGCAAAGCCAGTCCTAGCCTTGTCCATTAACCAACACTGCAAAGCCAGTCCTAGCCTTGTCCTTTAATCAACACTGCAAAGCCAGTTGTAGCCTTGTCCATTAACCAACACTGCAAAGCCAGTTGTAGCCTTGTCCATTAACCAACACTGCAAAGCCAGTTGTAGCTTTGTCCATTAACCAACACTGCAAAGCCAGTTGGAACCTTGTCCATTAGCCAACACTTGAACTTTCGGTCTGTGAGTGATATACTGTGAATGATCTACAAGATCAGCAGTCTGCAGACCCAGCATGTCTGTCTGCATGAGGTCACAGGAAGTCAAAGGTCATCTTGATTTATCATTGGCTGCATCTGAAATGGTGCACTACATAGTGTTGCCTGGGTTACAGTTTGGCCGGGGTAGACCGTCATCGTAAATAAGAATTTGTTCTTAACTGACTTACCTAGTTAAATAAAGGTTGAATAAATAAAAAGGTGGAGATTAATGTTACAGGGTTTCTGGGAGTCAATAGTTGAAGGAGTATGGACAGCAATGTATTTTTTAACATTTATTTAACTAGACTAGTCAGTTAAGAACTAATTCTTATTTTCAACAACAGCCTAGGAACAGTGGGTTAACTGGCCTAGGAACAGTGGGTTAACTGGTCTAGGAACAGTGGGTTAACTGGTCTAGGAACAGTGGGTTAACTGGTCTAGGAACAGTGGGTTAACTGGTCTAGGAACAGTGGGTTAACTGGTCTAGGAACAGTGGGTTAACTGCCTTGTTCAGGGGCAGAACAATAAATGTTTACCTCGCCAGCTTGTGGATTTGATCATGCAACCTTTCGGTTACTAGTCAAACGCTCTAACCGCTAGGCTACTTGCCACCCCAACCTGGGCAAGTATTCATTAGTGCATACTGTAGTAAACCTTTTTCTACACAAAACCTGTGTTTCTAATTGGACAAGTTCAGATAGATACTTTGGTCTTTCTCCCATTTGATGTGTAGCGACTACGAAGCTGATCCCTGCAGTGTAGTATGGTACCGGTCACCAGACCCCGGTGACATACTTCTTTATTTAACCTTTATTTAACTAGGCAAGTCAGTTAAGAACAAATTCTTATTTACAATGATGGCCTAGGAACAGTGGGTTAGCTGCTTTGTTCAGGGGCAGAACGACAGATTTTACCTTGTCAGCTCTGGGATTCGATATAGCAACCTTTCAGTTACTAGTCCAACGCTCTAACCACTAGGCTACGTGCTGGTTACTAGTCCAACGCTCTAACCACTAGGCTACCTGCTGGTTATTGGTCCAATGCTCTAACCACTAGGCTACCTGTCGAAGGCTGTCAACCGGGTAGTGTCCCAAATGGCAGGCACCATATAAAAAGGAAACCCGGGAAATATCACATTTACATCAGAATTCAGGCCCTTTACTCAATACTTTGTTGCAGCAGCTTTGGCAACGATTACAGCCTTGAGTCTTCTTGGGTGTGACGCTACAAGCTTGGCACACCTCTATTTGGGGAGTTTCTCCCATTCTTCTCTGCAGATCCTCTCAAGCTCCGTCAGGTTGGATAGAAAGTGTTGCTTCACAGCTATTTTCAAGTCTCTCCAGGGATGTTCGATCGGGTTCAAGTCCAGGCTCTGACTGGGCCACTCAAGGACATTCAGAGACTTGTCCCGAAGCCACTCCTGCGTTGTCTTGGTTGTGTGCTTAGGGTCGTTGTCCTGTTGGAAGGTGAACCTTCACTCCCATTCTGAGGTTCTAAGCGCTCTGGAGCAGGTTTTCATCAAGGATCTCTCTGTACGTTGCTCTGTTCATCTTTCCCTCGATCCCGACTAGTCTCCCAGTCCCTGCTGCTGAAAAACATCCCCACAGCATGATGCTGCCACCACCATGCTTCACCGTAGGGATGGTGCCAGGTTTCCTCCAGACGTGACACTTGGCATTCAGGCCAAAGAGTTCAGACTTGGTTTCATCAGACCAGAGAATCTTGTTTATCATTGTCTGAGTCTTTACTTTTAGAAAACTCCAAGAGGGGCTGTCATGTGCCTTTTACTGAGGAGTGGCTTCCATCTGGCCACTATACCACAAAGGCATACTTGGTGGAGTGCTGCAGAACAGTGGGTTAAGGTGAATGCACCAATTTGTAAGTCGCTCTGGATAAGAGCGTCTGCTAAATGACTTAAATGTAATGTAAATGTGAGATGGTTTTCCTCTCCCATCTCCACAGAGGAACTCTATAGAGCTTTGTCAGAGTGACCATCAGTTTCTTGGTCACCTCCCTGACCAAGGCCGGTCTCCCCCGATTGCTCAGTTTGGCCAGGCGGCGAGCTCTAGGAATAGTTTTGGTGGTTCCAAACTTCTTCCATTTAAGAATGTTGGAGGCCAATGTGTTGTTTGAGACCTTCAATGCTGCAGAACACTTCTGGTACCCTTCCTCAGATCTGTTTCTTGACACACTCTTGTCTCTGAGCTCTACGGACAATTTTGTCAACCTCACGGTTTGGTTTTTGCCCAATCAATTGAATTTACCACAAGTGGACTCCAATCAATTGAATTTTCCACAAGTGGACTCCAATGAATTTGTAGAAACATCTCAAGGATGATCAATGGAAACAGTATTCACCTGAGATCAATTTAGAGTCTTATAGCAAAGGTTCTGAATACTTGAGTAAATAAGGCATTTCCGTTTATTTTTAATACATTTGCAAAATGTCTAAAAACCTGTTTTCGCTTTGTCATTATGGGGTATAGTGTGTTGCTAAATAAGGAAAACAATTCATTTAATCCATTTTAGAATAAGGCTTTAACGTAACAAAATGTGGAAAAGTCAGGGGGTCTGAATTCTTTCAGAAAGCACTGTACCTAACGCTTCTAGCAAGCTTTGCAGCAACCAACTCAGAAATGGAGTTGAAATGTTACATCACTGTTCGTACCTGTCAAATTGGTCATTTTCCCCCCAAATGTAATTACTTCAATTATTATTGCTCTTGAGAAAGGAAAATGTGTTTTCAGCCATTAAATCAAAAGACTAGAGGGGAAAGGAGGACATTCCCCTCAATAGCACAAATACAAACAGTATCCTGTTAACTCCAGCAACCTAAAAGGTTTCATGCTTCCACTTCACTCTGTCGTCATTGCAAGAGGAAAAACACAGATACATGTGTACAAATCCATATTTTTCTGAGAAGTAAAGGAAAATCGTGCATCCATTTTACAAACAGGTTTTTATTGATTGATTTGCGTCAGTTTGCAGACAGGGAAAGAGAACCGTTTCATTTGAAGTAGAGAGTATGGGTGAAGGGGAGGTGATTGTAAGAGGTCATAAGAAATTGTCTTTACCTGAGTGAACGTTCCAGAATCACTGACTTGTATGGAAACAGCAGGATTTATGTTTTAATTCATTCTTCATCAGCTAAAAACCTCTGTCATAACAACCGCAAAATAAATCAAAGATAACGCTTTCAAGAAGAGTGCTTCTCAAACACTTCACTCACTCATTCACTACAGAGAAGACTCGTTACTTAGATAACACAAGGAGAGAGGAAATCTATGAGTGTATCCCAATAGTCCCTCCTTTCTCCCGAAGTGTGCACTTCTCCACCTCCCTTCTAGGACTTGAAAGGGAATGACCGGTATATGAAAACTCCCTCTAGTCCATGCCTTCGCCAATCCAATAGTTTGAAATGTACGTGTAGTAGTGAATGAGTGCACACTTCAGAAAGGAGAGGTCAACCACACAAACACTCAAACGCAGTTGTCTTTCAATCATGTTTTATTTTCCATGTCATGTTGATGCATACATAAATATATTCTACATTTGTCAGTTTATGCAGAACAGAAAATATTCAAAGTGACCTTGTAAGCATCCCAAATTGCACTCTATTGCATAAATAGTTCACTACTTTTGACTAGAGTCCTATAGGCCATAGTAGTGCACTATATAGGGAATAGGGTGCCATTTGGGATACCCATAGGGAACATCTTCCCTTCAGATTGATATGGTTGAACGTTTGTCAAAAGTAACAAACATGCGTTTGTATTTGTCTATAAAATAATATATATGCGTTCTCTGACCTGTACAAGATCGGGCTTTCATCGCAAATGGCACACTATTCCCGATATAGTGCATTATTTCTGACTAGGGTGCATAGGGCTCTGGTCAAAAATAGTGCACTATATAGAGAATAGGGTGCCCTTTGAGACTAAATAAACATGACAGTTAGCCTATACGGTTTAGTTATTTTTCTATAGATAATAATTATGCTTCCTAAATTCAACTTTGAATTTCCAAAACTGTCAGCTGTTGTTGTCGTTCTACATTGACATTAAGACAACTACATAACTTCCACTAAATAAGATAGAGTGTAAAAAAACAAACATTTATTTATCATGTTGGTGCTGTTGTTTATGTTTTGTTGGGGGCAAATATCCAAATCCAGATATGAAAATAAATACATTAATAAAAAAATGAATCAAATAAAACATGCAAATTAACAAATAAACAAACATGATTGTGCACAAAAGAACATTGGGTCAACTGACTGTGAAAAATGAGAACTGATGAAAAACACAAACCCCTGTTTAAACCTATTGAAGTAACTGATTCCTGTAGTAAAGACTGGAGTGAGGACAGTGAGACAAAAGCCTGGTCCCAGAATCAGTTTACGATCAGATCTGGGACCAGGCTACAGAGACAAGTATCATTTAGGCTGTCACCAACTGTCATCAACTGACCTGTCCTCAGGTGACCCGTTCTAAATTCTCTCTGAACTTTTTTCAACCTTAAACCATAACTAGATCACTTTAATCTAACCCAAATAAACCGCAAAGCAATTGGAGGGGAGGAAAAACAGTTCTAGAATCTGATGGATCAAAACTGTAGCGTGTCTCTGTCAAGAGTATCATCCCTTATATTCAGTGCTGCTGTTGAGGTGTGGAGCTGAACCATGTGAAGACAGACCCAACACTGAGCTCACCATCAAAACAATGGTGTACCTAGATACATAACCAGGCTGTGGAAGCACAGGAGAGAAGAAGAGAAGAGCAGGACAGGTAACATCAGAAGAGCAGGACAGGTAACATCAGATGTCCTGTCCAACATACAGGGATTTCCCTGTAAGACGGATTTGTCTGTGGGGGTAGAGGCACTTCCAAAGTAGGGTACACACACACACACACACACACACACACACACACACACAAATGTGAACCCTCAGCATCAACACCCTCTCAGCGTGAAACCCCCCCTCAGCGTGAAACCCTCTCAGCGTGAACCCCCCCAGCGTGAAACCCCCTCAACGTGAACCCCCCCCCCCTCAACGTGAACCTCCCCTCAGGCAGAGTCCATGCTGAAGAGTTGTATGTTTGTAGTGCTCCAGTGAAGACCCACTCCAGAGTTAAAGACCAGGGACCACACGTACGGGATGAAGAAGTCTTCAGGTTGATCCTCCTCTACATACTTGAACTTCAGCTCCGGGAACTTCTGTAGACAGACACAGAGAAGATAAAAGAAGAACATTTTAAGATAAAGGGGATCTATGGACAGGACAAGCCCAGAGATGGAGTCTTAACCTAGTGGTCTTGGTCTGAGTCGAGAAGAGGTCTGGTCTTGACTCTGGATCAGCATATGTGACCATAGAAATGTTAAGATTCATTGTCTATAACTCCCAGGTTTAACTGACATATGACAACACTGGTTGGTGATAGGACAGGAACTAGCTACAAAGCAACCAGATAAAACCCATTCCATCTGATGTCATGCCATCTGTAGCTGACTGTCTAGTTGCTGAGGTAAAGGTACTTGTACAGGTACGTTTGGTAAGAGGTGTCACTCTGAGAGGTGACCTCTGACCTTTCAAACAGGCCCCGTAACCTGTCATCAACCCTCCATTGATCTGAATGGGTCAGCGTCTCAAATGGCACCCTATTCCCTATATAGTGCACTACTTTTGGCCAGGGCCCTATTCCCTATATAGTGCACTACTTTTGGCCAGGGCCCTATTCCCTATATAGTGCACTACTTTTGGCCAGGGCCTATATGGAATAGAGTTCCATTTGAGAAGTAACCATTGAAAACCACAAGTGGTGGTGACCAGCCAGTGTGTGAGTGTGGGCTCCTGTAGGTGTGGAACCCATTTGAACCACGAGCCATTCAGCTCGTAATCTGGTTCTAGTAGCGACACCTAGCTGTCCCACACCTCCACATCCTTGAAATCTACACCCCATCGTTGATTTCAGGTGACGTCAATCTAACGCCTCAGGTGAAAGAGAACGCTTGTTAACGAACGACCTGAGTGGTTTCTGTTACAGACTAGCTTTAGTTCTAATTACCAGACCTGGCTGAGGAGGATGCAGTTTTTAAAACACTGCCTGCCTGCCTGCCCTCCCTCCCTACCCTACCAACCCCTACCCAGTCAGAGTATCCTCTCTGCCCTGCCCTACCCTACCCTACCAATCCCTGCCCAGTCCAGTCAGAGAGCATCCTCTCTGTCCTGCCCTACCTTACCTTACCAATCCCTGCCCAGTCCAGTCAGAGAGCATCCTCTCTGTCCTGAGCATCCTCTCTGTCCTGAGCATCCTCTCTGTCCTGAGCATCCTCTCTGTCCTGAGCATCCTCTCTGTCCTGAGCATCCTCTCTGTCCTGAGCATCCTCTCTGTCCTGAGCATCCTCTCTGTCCTGAGCATCCTCTCTGTCCTGCCCTACCTTACCTTACCAATCCCTGCCCAGTCCAGTCAGAGAGTATACCATCTCTTCTCTCCCACCAACAGCCCAGCCAAACCAAACCAAAGGTTCAAGCCAAACCTTACCCAGACCAGCAGCAGCCAGGACTGGAAGCATGAATAATACAGTGCTATTTCATCATATCCCACCAGCCAGGTCACAGGGTGATGTTTGGGTCACACACTAATCACACTCTGGTGAGAGACACATAGTAATCCCCATTATGCTGTGGTCAGTGAAGGGCCTGTCACGCCAACAAAAAGTGGGGACATTATTTGGCATGACAGGCCCATTCCCGGCCATTCATATTAGCCTTCATTGTGTCCACTCTCTGGGTAGTATTGGTCTGTAGCTCAGGCAGCCTGGCATAATGATCTATGGACCCTGGCTTGTGTGGTCATACGATACTGTATCAACAGACAGTGCTGTATTACTGTGGTCTAGCCAGCTGACGGTCTCTACCAAATACATTAACAGCAGCTAGTTAGTTAGTCAGCTAGTCAGTCAGCTCGTTAGTTAGTCAGCTAGTCAGTCAGCTCGTTAGTTAGTCAGCTAGTCAGTCAGCTCGTTAGTCAGTCAGTCAGCCAATTAGTCAGTTAGTTAATTAGTCAGTCAGTCATTCGGGTCAGCCAGCCAGTCAGTCAGCTCGTTAGTTAGTCAGCTAGTCAGTCAGCTCGTTAGTTAGTCAGCTAGTCAGTCAGCTCGTTAGTTAGTCAGCTAGTCAGTCAGCTCGTTAGTTAGTCAGCTAGTCAGTCAGCTCGTTAGTCAGTCAGTCAGCCAATTAGTCAGTTAGTTAATTAGTCAGTCAGTCATTCGGGTCAGCCAGCCAGTCAGTCAGCTAGTTAGTCAGTCAGCTAGTCAGTCAGCTCGTTAGTCAGTCAGTCAGCCAATTAGTCAGTTAGTTAATTAGTCAGTCAGTCATTCGGGTCAGCCAGCCAGTCAGTCAGCTAGTTAGTCAGTCAGCTAGTCAATCAGCTCGTTAGTCAGTCAGTCAGCCAATTAGTCAGTTAGTTAATTAGTCAGTCAGTCATTCGGGTCAGCCAGCCAGTCAGTCAGCTAGTTAGTCAGTCAGCTAGTCAGTCAGCTCGTTAGTCAGTCAGTCAGCCAATTAGTCAGTTAATTAGTCAGTCAGTCATTCGGGTCAGCCAGCCAGTCAGTCAGCTAGTTAGTCAGTCAGCTAGTCAGTCAGCTCGTTAGTCAGTCAGTCAGCCAATTAGTCAGTTAGTTAATTAGTCAGTCAGTCATTCGGGTCAGCCAGCCAGTCAGTCAGCTAGTTAGTCAGTCAGCTAGTCAGTCAGCTCGTTAGTCAGTCAGTCAGCCAATTAGTCAGTCAGCTAGTTAGTCAGTCAGCTCGTTAGTCAGTCAGTCAGCCAGCCAGTCAGCTAGTTAGTCAGCCAGCCAGTCAGTCAGTCAGTCAGCTAGAACATTTGTCAGTCAGACAGTCAGCAAGCCAGTCAGTCAGGCAGCCAGCCAGCTAGTCAGTCAGTCAGCTAGTTAGTCAGGCAGCCAGCTAGTCAGTCAGTCAGTCAGCTAGTCTGTCAGGCAGTCAGTCAGTCAGATGGTTTGTCAGTCAGCTAGTCAGACAGCTAGTTAGTTAGTCAGCTAGTTAGTCAGTCAACCAGTCAGCTCGTCAGTCAGGTAGTCAGCTAGTCAGTCAGTCAGTCAGTCAGTTAGTTAGCCAGTCAGGCAGTCAGCTAGTCAGCTAGTTAGTCAGTCAACCAGTCACCTAGTTAGTTAGTCAGCTAGTTAGTCAGTCAACCAGTCACCTAGTTAGCCAGTCAGGCAGTCAGCTAGTTAATTAGTCAGTCAGTCATTCAGGTCAGTCAGCTAGTTAGTCAGTCAGTCAGTCAGTAAGCTAGTCAGTCAGTCAGCCAGCCATCCAGCCAGTCAGTCAGCTAGTTAGTTAGTCAGTAAGTCAGTCAGCTAGAACATTTGTCAGTCAGACAGTCAGCAAGCCAGTCAGGCAGTCAGTCAGGCAGTAAGTCAGGCAGTCAGTCAGGCAGTCAGTCAGCTAGTTAGTCAGTCAGCTAGTCAGTCATCCAGCTAGTTAGTCAGTCAGTCAGCCAGTCAGTCAGTCAGCCAGTCAGCTAGTCAGTCAGCTAGTTTGTCAGTCAGACAGTTAGTCAGTCAGCTAGTTAGTCAGTCAGCTAGTTAGTCAGTCAACCAGTCAGCTAGTTAGTCAGTCAGGTAGTCAGTCAGTCAGCTAGTTAGTCAGTCAGACAGTCAGCTAGTTAGTCAGGTCAGTCAGTCAGCTAGTTAGTCAGTCAGTCAGCTAGTTAGTCAGTCAGTCAGCTAGTTAGTCAGTCAGCTAGAAAGTCAGTCAGCTAGATAGTCAGTCAGACAGTCAGCTAGTTAGTCAGGTCAGTCAGTCAGCTAGTTAGTCAGTCAGTCAGCTAGTTAGTCAGTCAGTCAGCTAGTTAGTCAGTCAGCTAGATAGTCAGTCAGCTAGATAGTCAGTCACCTAGCTAGTTAGTCAGTCAGTCAGCTAGTTAGTCAGTCAGTCAGCTAGTTAGTCAGTCAGTCAGTCAGCTAGTTAGTCAGTCAGTCAGTCAGCTAGTTAGTCAGTCAGTCAGCTAGTTAGTCAGTCAGCTAGATAGTCAGTCACCCAGTTAGTTTGTCAGTCAGTCAGCTAGTTAGTCAGTCAGTCACCTAGATAGTCAGTCACCTAGATAGTCAGTCAGTCACCTAGATAGTTAGTCAGTCAGTCAGCTAGTTAGTCAGTCAGTCAGCTAGTTAGACAGTCAGTCAGTCAGCTAGTTAGTCAGTCAGTCAGTTAGTCAGTCAGCTAGTTAGTCAGTCAGTCAGCTAGTTAGTCAGTCAGTCAGTCAGCAAGTCAGTCAGCTAGAACATTTGTCAGTCAGACAGTCAGCAAGCCAGTCAGGCAGTCAGTAAGTCAGGCAGTCAGTCAGGCAGTCAGCTAGTTAGTCAGTCAGCTAGTCAGTCATCCAGCTAGTTAGTCAGTCAGTCAGCCAGTCAGTCAGTCAGTCAGCCAGTCAGCTAGTCAGTTAGCTAGTTTGTCAGTCAGACAGTTAGTCAGTCAGCTAGTTAGTCAGTCAGCTAGTTAGTCAGTCAACCAGTCAGCTAGTTAGTCAGTCAGGTAGTCAGTCAGTCAGCTAGTTAGTCAGTCAGACAGTCAGCTAGTTAGTCAGGTCAGTCAGTCAGCTAGTTAGTCAGTCAGTCAGCTAGTTAGTCAGTCAGTCAGCTAGTTAGTCAGTCAGCTAGAAAGTCAGTCAGCTAGATAGTCAGTCAGCTAGATAGTCAGTCACCTAGCTAGTTAGTCAGTCAGTCAGCTAGTTAGTCAGTCAGTCAGCTAGTTTCAGTCAGTCAGTCAGCTAGTTAGTCAGTCAGTCAGTCAGTCAGTCAGTCAGTCAGTCAGCTAGTTAGTCAGTCAGTCAGCTAGTTAGTCAGTCAGCTAGATAGTCAGTCACCCAGTTAGTTAGTCAGTCAGTCAGCTAGTTAGTCAGTCAGTCAGCTAGTTAGTCAGTCAGTCACCTAGATAGTCAGTCAGTCACCTAGATAGTTAGTCAGTCACCTAGATAGTTAGTCAGTCAGTCAGCTAGTTAGTCAGTCAGTCAGCTAGTTATACAGTCAGTCAGTCAGCTAGTTAGTCAGTCAGTCAGTCAGCTAGTTAGTCAGTCAGTCAGCTAGATAGTCAGTCACCTAGATAGTCAGTCACCTAGATAGTCAGTCAGCTAGTTAGTCAGTCAGTCAGCTAGTTAGTCAGTCAGTCAGCTAGTTAGTCAGTCAGTCAGTCAGACAGTCAGCTAGTTAGTCAGTCAGCTAGTTAGTCAGTCAGTCAGCTAGTTAGTCAGTCAGTCAGCTAGTTAGTCAGTCAGTCAGCTAGATAGTCAGTCACCTAGATAGTTAGTCAGTCAGTCAGCTAGTTAGTCAGTCAGTCAGCTAGTTAGTCAGTCAGTCAGCTAGTTAGTCAGTCAGTCAGCTAGTTAGTCAGTTAGTCAGTCAGCTAGTTAGTCAGTCAGTCAGTCAGTCAGTAGCTAGTTAGTCAGTCAGTCAGCTAGTTAGTCAGTCAGTCAGCTAGTTAGTCAGTCAGTCAGCTAGTTAGTCAGTCAGTCAGCTAGTTAGTCAGTTAGTCAGTCAGCTAGTCAGTCAGTCAGTCAGTCAGTCAGTCAGCTAGTTAGTCAGTCAGTCAGCTAGTTAGTCAGTCAGTCAGCTAGTTAGTCAGTCAGTCAGCTAGTTAGTCAGTCAGTCAGCTAGTTAGTCAGTCAGTCAGCTAGTTAATCAGTCAGTCAGCTAGTTAGTCAGTCAGCTAGATAGTCAGTCACCTAGATAGTCAGTCAGCTAGATAGTCAGTCAGCTAGTTAGTCAGTCAGTCAGTCAGTCAGCTAGTTAGTCAGTCAGTCAGCTAGTTAGTCAGTCAGTCAGTCAGCTAGTTAGTCAGTCAGCTAGATAGTCAGTCACCTAGATTGTCAGTCAGCTAGATAGTCAGTCAGTCACTCCCTTGTAGTTTGCTATCAGTGTTGTTTAGCTTGTGATTTGGTCTAGAGATGAGCTAGTGGACTAGCTTCAGACTAGCATGGTTAGGTAAACACTCCTGCAGTGTTTCTTTGGAAGCAGACACGTACACAGGCTGGCCCAGGAATGGCTCATTGTTTTGGCCTGGCTCCAACACCTCCCCCTCTCTCTCCATCCATCCATCCATCCCTCCCTCACTGCTTGCAGAGCAGACTACATTTATTTTCATTTATTTAACTAGACAAGTCAGTTAAGAACAAATTCTTATTTACAATGACGGCCTACCCTGGCCAAACCCTCCTCTAACCCGGACAACGCTGGGCCAATTGTGCACCAACCTATGGAACTCCCGATCATGGAACTCCCGATCATGGACGGTTGTGGTCCTTCTGTAGCTCAGTTGGTAGAGCATGGCGTTTGTAACGCCAGGGTAGTGGGTTCGATCCCCGGGACCACCCATACGTAGAATGTATGCACACATGACTGTAAGTCGCTTTGGATGGCATATGGCATATATATATATATATATGATACAGCCCTGGATCAAACCAATGTCTGTAGTGACGCCTCTTGCACTGCGATGAATTGCCTTAGACCGCTGCGCCACTCGGGAGCCCCTAAATACTACATACTTGGCCAGGCTCATGCCAGTCACCCAGTCCAGCACAGGGTTGCATCCCAAATGGCCCTGGTCAAAAGTAGTGCACTATATAGGGAATAGGGTGTCATTTGGACCAGACCAGCGGCCCCCAGAACACACTGACTAGGTCCTTGTCTAGACTGTAGGACTGTGTGTTCCCTCTGATCCCACTGTTATAAGGCTTAGAAGGAAAAGGCTACAGACTCCAGGCAGGCTGGAATGCAGCTAGGTGCAGATCAGGGGGAAAAGGACATTATGTTTAGTGAAGGATTTCCTCTACTTTTCAGTACTTCAGAACAGACGAGGGGCTCTTTTACTACTGTCTTCTGGCCTCTGGAAGCCCCAGGTATGGAGAGTTCTCCTTCCCTCACTTCTGACTCTCTACTCTTTTCACCTCCTCTCCTCTCCTCTCCCCCTCTTCTCTTCTATCCTCCCCTCTTCTTCTCTCCTCTTCTATCCTCCCCTCTTCTTCTCTCCTCTTCTAACCTCCCCTCCTCTTCTAACCTCCCCTCCTCTTCTAACCTCCCCACCGCTTCTATCCTCCCCCATCCGCTTCTATCCTCCCCTCCGCTTCTATCCTCCCCTCTCCTCTTCTATCCTCCCCTCTCCTCTTCTAACCTCCCCTCTTCTCTTCTAACCTCCCCTCTTCTAACCTCCCCTCTCCTCTTCTAACCTCCCCTCTCCTCTTCTAACCTCCCCTCTCCTCTTCTAACCTCCCCTCGTCTTCTCTCCTCTTCTATCCTCCCCTCGTCTTCTCTCCTCTTCTATCCTCCCCTCGTCTTCTATCCTCTTCTATCCTCCCCTCGTCTTCTATCCTCTTCTATCCTCCCCTCGTCTTCTAACCTCCCCTCTCCTCCCCTCTCCTCTTCTATCCTCCCCTCTCCTCTTCTATCCTCCCCTCTCCTCTTCTATCCTCCCCTCTCCTCTTCTATCCTCCCCTTTCCTCTTCTAACCTCCCCTCTCCTCCCCTCTTCTTCTCTCCTCTTCTAACCTCTTCTTCTCTCCTCTTCTATCCTCCCCTCTTCTTCTAACCTCCCCTCCACTTCTATCCTCCCCTCTCCACTTCTATCTTCCCCTCTCCTTCTCTCCTCTTCTATCCTCCCCTCTCCTCGCCTCTTCTATCCTCCCCTCTCCTCGCCTCTTCTATCCTCCCCTCTCCTCGCCTCTTCTATCCTCCCCTCCTCTTCTAATCTCCCCCTCCGCTTCTATCCTCCCCTCTCCTCTTCTAACCTCCCCTCTCCGCTTCTAACCTCCCCCTCCGCTTCTATCCCCCTCCGCTTCTATCCTCCCCTCTTCTAACCTCCCCTCCTCTTCTAACCTCCCCTCCCTCTTCTATCCTCCCCTCCCCGCTTCTATCCTCCCCTCCCCGCTTCTATCCTCCCCTCTCCGCTTCTATCCTCCCCCTCCTCTTCTAACCTCCCCCTCCTCTTCTAACCTCCCCCTCCGCTTCTATCCTCCCCTCTCCGCTTCTATCCTCCCCTCTCCGCTTCTATCCTCCCCTCTCCGCTTCTATCCTCCCCTCTCCTCTTCTATCCTCCCCCTCCTCTTCTATCCTCCCCCTCCGCTTCTATCCTCCCCCTCCGCTTCTATCCTCCCCCTCTCCTCACCTCCCCTCCACTTCTATCCTCCCCTCCACTTCTATCCTCCCCTCCACTTCTAACCTCCCCTCTTCTAACCTCCCTCTCCTCATCTATCCTCCCCTCTCCTCTTCTATCCTCCCCTCTCCTCTTCTAACCTCCCCTCTTCTCTTCTAACCTCCCCTCTTCTAACCTCCCCTCTCCTCTTCTAACCTCCCCTCCACTTCTATCCTCCCTCCACTTCTATCCTCCCCTCCACTTCTAACCTCCCCTCCTCTTCTACCCTCCTCTCCTCTTCTATCCTCCCCTCCCCTCCTCTCCTCTTCTATCCTCCCCTCCTCTCCTCCCCTCTCCTCTCCTCTTCTATCCTCCCCTCCCCTCTTCTATCCTCCCCTCCCCTCCCCCTCTTCTATCCTCCCCTCTCCTCTTCTATCCTCCCCTCTCCTCTCCTATCCTCCCCTCCCATCTCCTCTTCTATCCTCCCCTCCCATCTCCTCTTCTATCCTCCCCTCCCATCTCCTCTTCTATCCTCCCCTTCCCTCTCCTCTTCTATCCTCCCCTCCCCCCCTCTCCTCTTCTATCCTCCCCTCCCCTCCCCTCTCCTCTTCTATCCTCCCCTCCCCTCCCCTCTCCTCTTCTATCCTCCCCTCCCCTCTCCTCTTCTATCCTTCCCTCCCCTCTCCTCTTCTATCCTCCCCTCCCCTCTCCTCTTCTATCCTCCCCTCCCCTCCTCTTCTATCCTCCCCTCCCCCTCCTCTTCTATCCTCCCTTCCTCTAGCCCCGCCTCATTTATCCTCCCCTCCTATTCTATTCTCCTTTTCTATCCGCCCTTCCTCTCCTCCCCTCTCATCTTCTAACCTCCCCTCTCCTCTTCTATCCTCCCCTCCCCTCTCCTCTTCTATCGTCCCCTCCCCTCCTCTCTTCTATCGTCCCCTCTTCTATCCCCGCCTCATTTATCCTCCCCTATTCTCCTATTCTATCTGCCCCTCCTCTCCTCCCCTCTCATCTTCTATCCTCCCCTCTCCTCTTCTATCCCCCCTGCCTATTCTGTCCTCCCCTCCTTTCCCGTCTCCTCTCCTCCATCCTTCCCCTCTCCTCCCCTTGTCCTCTCCTCCAAAAAGGAGCCAGACTGTCTCTGTATCGCAGCACTACAGAACAAAGCAGCGCTACATTCCACACTGTCCGTCTCCATCCCAAATGGCACCCTGTTCCGTAGATAGTGCACTACGTATGGAAGAGCTATTTAGGGAACAGGGTTCCCACTATGTGGGAATAAGGTGCCATTTGGGACGCAAACGCTGTCTGTCATTGAAAGTGGTTGAGTCTGATAGCTGTAGGAGTAGGTGGCTGGGCTCACAGTGGACTATGAAGGAGAGAGGGAGAGAACCTGGAAGACAGTGGGAGAGACAGAGAGAGAGGCGGACCAGCAGGCACAGACAGAGGGAAACAGAGAGACACAGACAGACAGAAAGGCAGAGAGAGAGGCTGACCAGCAGGCACAGACAGAGGGAAACAGAGAGACACAGACAGACAGAAAGGCAGAGAGAGAGGCTGACCAGCAGGCACAGACAGAGGGAAACAGAGAGACACAGACAGACAGAAAGGCAGAGAGAGAGGCTGACCAGCAGGCACAGACAGAGGGAAACAGAGACACACAGACAGACAGAAAGGCAGAGAGAGAGGCTGACCAGCAGGCACAGACAGAGGGAAACTCTCTGGAGAGCCCTGCGGTTGCAGGCGGTGCAGTTGTCGTACCAGGCGGTGATACAGCCCGACAGGATGCTCTCAATTGTGCATCTGTAAAAGTTTGTGAGGGTTTTAGGGGCCAAGTCAAATTTCTTCAGCGCTGTTGCGCCTTCTTCACCACAATGTCTGTGTGGGTGGGACATTTCAGATCGTCAGTGATGTTTACGCCGAGGAACATCCCACCTTCTCCACTGCTGTCCCGTCGATGTGGATAGGGGGGTGCTCCCTCTGCTGTTTCCTGAAGTCCACGATCAGCTCCTTTGTTTTGCTGACATTGAGTGAGAGGTTATTTTTCCAGGCACCACTCTCCCAGGGCCCTCACCTCCTCTCTGTAGGCTGTCTAGTCATTGTTGGTAATCAGGCCTACTACTGTTGTGTCGTCTGAAAACTTGATGATTGAGTTGGAGGCGTGCATAGCCACTCAGTCATGGGTGAACAGGGAGTACACAGGATGGGGGGCTTGAGCATGCACCCTTATGGGGGAGATCATCAGTTAGCTGTCCCTGGGGCATTCTCACCTTCTGTTACCCATTTCACACAGATATAGACAGACGAGCCAGCCAGACATGCGTTTGTCCCTGGCCATTGTAAGGCAATGCTTCTATACATCTATCATGCTCTTCTTTGTCTATGTTTAGTTCATTCAGCTCTTCCAATAGAAGAAGAATATATGGAATTTAACAGATGCTTTTTATCCAACACAACTTAGATCAGTGAGGGAAAAAGTGTTCTATGTTCAGTTGATCTGGGTGCATTAGAAGCAGTTGCTGCGTGACTAGTCATATAAACTCTACATTCAGCTCAACCCAGTGACAAATGGCCAGATAGACAGCCAGTGGAAACATGGTTAATGTCTCTCCAACTCTTGTCCATTTTAGTACTCTACCATGTCATCATCACTTTAACAAACTGCTAGGCACTTGTCTGTTTAAGTGCTTTGAGAGGACAGTTATAGATGTATTGATGATTCCACACAGCATTCATCTTAGCCTATGGATTTTCATTAGGAAGCTAAGGCTGTGTCCCAAATGCCCCCCTATTCTCTAGGCACGCAGACAGAGTAGTGATGATTATCTCTGAGGCAGAAGAGACTGAGGCAGAGTTGAGCGATAGAATGAGCGACCTAGATTCTCACACTGCTGCAGCGATCATATTGTGGCAGGATGCATCAGTCAAGGCCAGCCGGAGATCACAACTGAAGAGACACAAAGCTACAGTGAACTGTCAGTCAGAACTGTGTGCGTGTGATCGCTAGATGAGAGCTTGAAAGAAAACAAATGTTTTTTGAAACCCAGTTCTGACAGATACATGCCAAGATGAAGGAACAGCCCCAGAGATTGGTCATACAGAGGGAGGGAATTATTCAGTTAATTTTTTTCCATCAGAAAAGCCACAGTGTTGAGATGTGTAGCAGGAGATACGGCTGGAGAGATGCTACACCTCCATTATCAGAAAAGCCACAGGGTTGAGATGTGTAGCAGGAGATACGGCTGGAGAGATGCTACACCTCCATTATCAGAAAAGCCACAGGGTTGAGATGTGTAGCAGGAGATACGGCTGGAGAGATGCTACACACCCTCTGTGTCCCAAATGACACCATATTTCCTTTATAGTGCACTACTTTTTAACAGTGTTATGTCAAAAATAGTACACTTTACAGGGAATAGGGTACTTAATAGCTATCTGGTAACAGTAGTAGTAGAGACACACGCCTTCCTGTTCCAATGCCCCACAACAGAACATAGAACACCTGCCTTCCTGTTGCAATGCCCCACAACAGAACATAGAACACATGCCTTCCTGTTGCAATGCCCCACAACAGAACATAGAACACATAGAACACATGTCTTCCTGCTGCAATGCCCCACAACAGAACATAGAACACATGCCTTCCTGTTGCAATGCCCCACAACAGAACATAGAACACATATAACACATGCCTTCCTGTTGCAATGCCCCACAACAGAACATAGAACACATGCCTTCCTGTTGCAGGTCTGGTTCACTCCAGACCTGACTGCCCTCGACCATCACAAAAACATCCTGTTGCGGACTGCAATAGCATCGAACAGTCCCCGCGATATGCAACTGTTCAGGGAAGTCAGGAACCAATACACGCAGTCAGTCAGGAAAGCTAATGCCAGCTTCTTCAGGCAGAAGTTTGCATCCTGTAGCTCCAACTCCAAAAAGTTCTGGGACACTGTGAAGTCCATGGAGAACAAGAGAACCTCCTCCCAGCTTCCCACTGCACTGAGGTTAGGTAACACGGTCACCACCGATAAATCCATGATTATCGAAAACTTCAACAAGCATTTCTCAACGGCTGGCCATGCCTTCCGCCTGGCTACTCCAACCTTGGCCAACAGCTCCGCCCACCCCGCAGCTACTCGCCCAAGCCTCTCCAGGTTCTCCTTTACCCAAATCCAGATAGCAGATGTTCTGAAAGAGCTGCAAAACCTGGACCCGTATAAATCAGCTGGGCTTGACAATCTGGACACTCTATTTCTGAAACTATCCGCCGCCATTGTCGCAACCCCTATTTACCAGCCTGTTCAACCTCTCTTTCATATCGTCTGAGATCTCCAAGGACTGGAAAGCTACCGCAGTCATCCCCCTCTTCAAAGGGGGAGACACCCTGGACCCAAACTGTTACAGACCTATATCCATCCTGCCCTGCCTATCTAAGGTCTTCGAAAGCCAAGTCAACAAACAGGTCACTGACCATTGCGAATCCCACCGTACCTTCTCCGCTGTGCAATCTGGTTTCCGAGCCGGTCACGGGTGCACCTCAGCCACGCTCAAGGTACTAAACGATATCATAACTGCCATCGATAAAAGACAGTACTGTGCAGCCGTCTTCATCGACCTTGCCAAGGCTTTTTCGACTCGGTCAATCACCATATTCTTATCGGCAGACTCAGTAGCCTCGGTTTTTCGGATGACTGCCCTGCCTGGTTCACCAATTACTTTGCAGACAGAGTTCAGTGTGTCAAATCGGAGGGCATGCTGTCCGGTCCTCTGGAAGTCTCTATGGCGGTGCCACAGGGTTCCACCCTCGGGCCGACTCTTTTTTCTGTATATATCAATGATGTTGCTCTTGCTGCGGGCGATTCCCTGATCCACCTCTACGCAGACGACACCATTCTATATACTTCCGGCCCGTCCTTGGACACTGTGCTATCTAACCTCCAAACGAGCTTCAATGCTATACAAAACTCCTTCCGTGGCCTCCAACTGCTCTTAAACGCTAGTAAAACCAAATGCATGCTTTTCAACCGTTCGCTGCCTGCACCCGCACCCGCACGCCTGACCAGCATCACCAACCTGGATGGTTCCGACCTTGAATATGTGGACATCTATAAGTACCTAGGTGTCTGGCTAGACTGTAAACTCTCCTTCCAGACTCATATCAAACATCTCCAATCGAAAATCAAATCAAGAGTCAGCTTTCTATTGCGCAACAAAGCCTCCTTCACTCACGCCGCCAAACTCACCCTAGTAAAACTGACTAACCTACCAATCCTCGACTTCGGCGATGTCATCTACAAAATTGCTTCCAACACTCTACTCAACAAACTGGATACAGTTTATCACAGTGCCATCCGTTTTGTCACTAAAGCACCTTATACCACCCACCACTGCGACTTGTACGCTCTTGTCGGCTGGCCCTCGCTACATATTCGTCGCCAGACCCACTGGCTCCAGGTCATCTACAAGTCCATGCTAGGTAAAGCTCCGCCTTATTTCAGTTCACTGGTCACGATGGCAACACCCATCCGTAGCACCCGCATCTCACTGATCATCCCTAAAGCCAACACCTCATTTGGCCGCCTTTCGTTCCAGTTCTCTGCTGCCTGTGACTGGAACGAATTGCAAAAATCGCTGAAGTTGGAGACTTTTATCTCCCTCACCAACTTCAAACATCTGCTATCTGAGCAGCTAACCGATCGCTGCAGCTGTACATAGTCTATCGGCAAATAGCCCACCCATTTTTACCTACCTCATCCCCATACTGTTTTTTATTTATTTACTTTTCTGCTCTTTTGCACACCAATATCTCTACCTGTACATGACCATCTGATCATTTATCACTCCAGTGTTAATCTGCAAAATTGTAATTATTCGCCTACCTCCTCATGCCTTTTGCACACAATGTATATAGACTCCCCTTTCTTTCTTTTCTTTCTTCCTACTGTGTTATTGACTTGTTAATTGTTTACTCCATGTGTAACTGTGTTGTCTGTTCACACTGCTATGCTTTATCTTGGCCAGGTCGCAGTTGCAAATGAGAACTTGTTCTCAACTAGCCTACCTGGTTAAATAAAGGTGAAAAAAAAACAGAACATAGAACACATGTCTTCCTGTTGCAATGCCCCACAACAGAACATAGAACACATAGAACACATGTCTTCCTGTTGCAATGCCCCACAACAGAACACATGTCTTCCTGTTGCAATGCCCCACAACAGAACATAGAACACATAGAACACATGTCTTCCTGTTGCAATGCCCCACAACAGAACATAGAACACATGGAACACATGTCTTCCTGTTGCAATGCCCCACAACAGAATATAGAACACATAGAACACATGTCTTCCTGTTGCAATGCCCCACAACAGAACATAGAACATATGCCTTCCTGTTGCAATGCCCCACAACAGAACACATGTCTTCCTGTTGCAATGCCCCACAACAGAACATAGAACACATAGAACACATGTCTTCCTGTTGCAATGCCCCACAACAGAATATAGAACACATAGAACACATGTCTTCCTGTTGCAATGCCCCACAACAGAACATAGAACATATGCCTTCCTGTTGCAATGCCCCACAACAGAACACATGTCTTCCTGTTGCAATGCCCCACAACAGAACATAGAACACATAGAACACATGTCTTCCTGTTGCAATGCCCCACAACAGAATATAGAACACATAGAACACATGTCTTCCTGTTGCAATGCCCCACAACAGAACATAGAACATATGCCTTCCTGTTGCAATGCCCCACAACAGAACACAGAACACATGTCTTCCTGTTGCAATGCCCCACAACAGAACATAGAACACATAGAACACATGTCTTCCTGTTGCAATGCCCCACAACAGAACACATGTCTTCCTGTTGCAATGCCCCACAACAGAACATAGAACACATAGAACACATGTCTTCCTGTTGCAATGCCCCACAACAGAACATAGAACACATAGAACACATGTCTTCCTGTTGCAATGCCCCACAACAGAATATAGAACACATAGAACACATGTCTTCCTGTTGCAATGCCCCACAACAGAACATAGAACATATGCCTTCCTGTTGCAATGCCCCACAACAGAACACATGTCTTCCTGTTGCAATGCCCCACAACAGAACATAGAACACATAGAACACATGTCTTCCTGTTGCAATGCCCCACAACAGAATATAGAACACATAGAACACATGTCTTCCTGTTGCAATGCCCCACAACAGAACATAGAACATATGCCTTCCTGTTGCAATGCCCCACAACAGAACACAGAACACATGTCTTCCTGTTGCAATGCCCCACAACAGAACATAGAACACATAGAACACATGTCTTCCTGTTGCAATGCCCCACAACAGAACATAGAACACATGATGAAACATTAAAATCGCCTGGCTAGGCGCCGCTGAAGATGGACTACATGGCAACGCATAGCGACGTCCCCAGATACATATTTCCTCCTTGATTCATGTGGGGTTGGGGAATTGTGGGTAGGCGGCGTCCCAGCACGGAGTGCAAGGTAACGAAGTGCTTGCTGGCAAATTGATTCCTCTCCCGGATCCAGCGTTTCAAATGGCACCCTATTCCCTATATAGTGCACGATGATAGGCCCTGTTCAAAAGTAGTGCAACATATATGGAACAGGGTGCCATTTGGGATGTAAAATGAAGACAAACTGACGGAGCTGTCACGTCTCCTTGAAATGTCATTATCTGCAGCAGCATATTCACCAGGCAGGAAGGATGGCGGTGGAGCATGACATTAATGCTGATGAAGATTGGAGCTGGACTTCATCTTAAATCATCCTCAACTCCAACTCCCCATATACCCAGTTTCAGCCCAGTCCCCACCTCCCATCCCCATTCCCCACCTCCCACCCCCAGCTCCCAGGCCCCACCCCCAGCTCCCACCCCCAGCTCCCAGGCCCCACCCGCAGCTCCCTGGCCCCACCTCCAGCTCCCAGCCTCCACCCCCATCTCCCAGGCCCCACCCCCAGCCCCAGCTCCCAGGCCCCAGCTCCCAGGCCCCACCCCCAGCTCCCAGGCCCCACCCCCAGCTCCCAGGCCCCACCTCCAGCTCCCAGCCTCCAACCCCATCTCCCAGGCCCCACCCCCAGCTCCCACCTCCAGCCCCCACCCGCAGCTCTCAGGCCCCATCCCCAGCCCCAGCTCCCAGGCCCCACCTCCAGCTCCCACCCGCAGCTCCCAGGCACCATCCCCAACCCCAGGTCCCACCTACAGTCCCCACCCCCAGCTCCTGCCTACAGCCCCCACCTCCTAACCCTAACAATCCCGATTGTTAATTACCACTGCTGTCTGTGTGGTTTTGGGCAGGGTGTGTGTATGTGTGTTTATTACTTACCTTGAGGCGGTCGTTGGGAAGGGCCTGTGCTCCCTTCATGATAACTTCCTGAACCCGTTCTACTGACAGGTCAGTCCCTGCTGCTTCCAGACGCTGGCTGAAGAAACCTATGACCTGTGGCACACAGCGACAACAGAAGAACAAGTCAGACAGGGGTGTGTGTCTGTATATATATGTGATGTATGTGGTGTGTCTGTATATATATGTGATGTATGTGGTGTGTCTGTATATATATATATGTGATGTATGTGGTGTGTCTGTATATATATGTGATGTATGTGGTGTGTCTGTATATATATATGTGATGTATGTGGTGTGTCTATATATATATGTGATGTATGTGGTGTGTCTGTATATATATGTGATGTATGTGGTGTGTCTGTATATATATGTGATGTATGTGGTGTGTCTGTATATATATATGTGATGTATGTGGTGTGTCTGTATATATATATGTGATGTATGTGGTGTGTCTGTATATATATGTGATGTATGTGGTGTGTCTGTATATATATATGTGATGTATGTGGTGTGTCTGTATATATATGTGATGTATGTGGTGTGTCTGTATATATATGTGATGTATGTGGTGTGTCTGTATATATATATATGTGATGTATGTGGTGTGTCTGTATATATATATATGTGATGTATGTGGTGTGTCTGTATATATATATATGTGATGTATGTGGTGTGTCTGTATATATATGTGATGTATGTGGTGTGTCTGTATATATATATATGTGATGTATGTAGTGTGTCTGTATATATATGTGATGTATGTGGTGTGTCTATATATATATGTATGTATGTGGTGTGTCTGTATATATATGTATGTATGTATGTGGTGTGTCTGTATATATATGTGATGTATGTGGTGTGTCTGTATATATATATATATGTGATGTATGTGGTGTGTCTGTATATATATGTGATGTATGTGGTGTGTCTGTATATATATATATATGTGATGTATGTGGTGTGTCTGTATATATATGTGATATATGTAGTGTGTCTGTATATATATATGTATGTATGTGGTGTGTCTGTATATATATGTGATGTATGTGGTGTGTCTGTATATATATGTGATGTATGTGGTGTGTCTGTATATATATGGTGTGTCTGTATATATATGTGATGTATGTGGTGTGTCTGTATATATATGTGATGTATGTGGTGTGTCTGTATATATATGTGATGTATGTGGTGTGTCTGTATATATATGTGATGTATGTGGTGTGTCTGTATATATATGTATGTATGTGGTGTGTCTGTATATATATGTATGTATGTGGTGTGTCTGTATATATATGTATGTATGTGGTGTGTCTGTATATATATGTATGTATGTGGTGTGTCTGTATATATATATATGCATGTGGTGTGTCTGTATATATATGTATGTATGTGGTGTGTCTGTATATATATGTATGTATGTGGTGTGTCTGTATATATATATATATATGTATGTGGTGTGTTTGCTCGAGGGACCTGTGAGGTAAAGGTCTAAATACATGTATTTTCCGTGAAACGCCTTTACTTTCATCTAGGTTGCTATGACAACTCTAAATGAAGGTGTCAATCATTTAAGACGAGGTTGTCATGAAAACGAGGAAGTGATTTGATTTGACACCATTGACTGTCAAGAGAACTTACGCTTCAATGAGTCTCGTTCCTGTACATGTATAATAACATAACGTTGAGGTGATTTAACTGTCGTCTCCTCACAGCTTCATAATTCATTTCATCCTCTGCTTCGGGTCGTCAGGCGAGTCTACCACTGCAACAGATGTCCCTAACGTCATGACATTGGGAGCAACTTGCAGACAGTGTAACTTCAGTAGCTGTAGTAACTTGCCGTGTAATCAGCATAAACGCTGTTGGCACAGACTGTCTGTTGACACTAAGCTCCAGTAGAAAACAATATCACAACCAAGACTTAAAAATAACTGATATTGATACAAGATGGAGTGTTGGAACATAACAAAAAATTACAGTTAAAGACAATGTACTAAATTCACTAATTCTACAGCACAGCAGTAGAGTCATGTCTTTAATGTAAAAATTGACTAAATTCACTAATTCTACAGCACAACTTTAGAGTCATGTCTTTAGTGTAAAAATGGACTAAATTCACTAATTCTACAGTACAGAGGTAGAGTCATGTCTTTAGTGTAAAACTAACAATATATTACTTTTTTTCTCTTTAAAAAAATCAATAATCACATTTTTGGGGGATTTTGAGTGCAGATGTGTAATTGTCTGTGTACCTGGACTAACTGTTGTGTCTGAGTATCCACTGATGCAGAGCATCTATTTAAATGATGGGGGGGTTATCACATCCTCTGTCCTTGTTTAATAACAACTAAGGAAACAAGGACAGAGGAAACAAGGACAGAGGAAGCAAGGATTGACTGATACTAACGTTTTCCGGACAGACCATCTCTCTGTCTTATGTGTTTCTCACATTTAACAGCTGATAAACGTATCATAGCAACAAAAATGTATCATAGCAACATGGAGTAGAAGATCAGGACTGCAGGTTGCCTAGCAGTTAGCGTGTTGGGCCAATAACGAAAGGTCGCTAGTTAGATTCCCCGAGCCGAGAAGGTGAAAAATCTGTTGATGTGCCCTTGGGCAAGGCACTAAACCCTAATTGCTCCTGCCAGAGTCCCAGAGAGACATCTCTAACAGGCAGCCAGAGTCCCAGAGAGACATCTCTAACAGGCTGCCAGAGTCCCAGAGAGACATCTCTAACAGGCTGCCAGAGTCCCAGAGAGACATCTCTAACAGGCTGCCAGAGTCCCAGAGAGACATCTCTAACAGGCTGCCAGAGTCCCAGAGAGACATCTCTAACAGGCTGCCAGAGTCCCAGAGAGACATCTCTAACAGGCTGCCAGAGTCCCAGAGAGACATCTCTAACAGGCTGCCAGAGTCCCAGAGAGACATCTCTAACAGGCTGCCAGAGTCCCAGAGAGACATCTCTAACAGGCTGCCAGAGTCCCAGAGAGACATCTCTAACAGGCTGCCAGAGTCCCAGAGAGACATCTCTAACAGGCTGCCAGAGTCCCAGAGAGACATCTCTAACAGGCTGCCAGAGTCCCAGAGAGACATCTCTAACAGGCTGCCAGAGTCCCAGAGAGACATCTCTAACAGGCTGCCAGAGTCCCAGAGAGACATCTCTAACAGGCTGCCAGAGTCCCAGAGAGACATCTCTAACGGGCTGCCAGAGTCCCAGAGAGACATCTCTAACAGGCAGCCAGAGTCCCAGAGAGACATCTCTAACAGGCTGCCAGAGTCCCAGAGAGACATCTCTAACAGGCTGCCAGAGTCCCAGAGAGACACACAGCACGAATGCCAGCACACAAACACACACACACTCAAAAAGAGTCCCAGAGAGACATCTCTAACAGGCAGCCAGAAGCAATTAAGGAGCCTTTTGGACCTAGACTTGGCGCTCCCTCCGACACCGCCTGGTATAGAGGTCATGGGTGGCAGGAAGCTTGGACCCAGTGGTGTACTGGGCCGTACGCACTACCCTCTGTAGTGCTTTACGGCGGATGCCGAGCAGTTGCCATACCAGGCGGTGGTACAACCGGTCAGGATGCTCTCGATGGTGCAGCTGTAGAACTTTGTGAGGATCTGGGGACCCACGACAAATCTTTTCAGAGTTGTACTACGCTTCTTCTCATCTGACACTAGAATAGTAATCGATCCTCTGAGTATCTTTGCATCAGAAATTGAGGCGCAAAATTCTCTCCATCATGAAAATATATTATTTATTGTAAATCCAAAATCTTTGAAATGCTACAAAGCTTTTTCACAAAACGTTTCTACTGGAAAGATTAGAGACTTGCTAAAATTCAGCACAGCAGTGGAGGAGTTTCAATCCAAAATTGGCCATTGTTTTCAATGAGGATTTAGGAATTAATGTTTGAGTGTGTGTGTGTGTGTTTGTGTGCTGGCATTCGTGCTGTGTGTCTCTCTGTCTCACCGTGTCGAGGTTCTGCATGATGTCCTGGAAGGAGGGGTGTGTTCTGAACTGTTCGAAGAGCTCTCTCTTGTAGAGCAGGGCGTAGACCAGGTTGGGGTTGTGGTGTAGAGAGTTCGACAGACACGAGTTGATGATCTCCAGCATCATCCTAATTACCTCCTCGATCACATTCAGGTCCTGGGCCTAGAGAAGAGATAAACTATTAACATTCAGGTCCTGGGCCTAGAGCAGAGATAAACTATTAACATAGAGGTACTGGGCCTAGAGAAGAGATAAACTATTAACATAGAGGTCCTGGGCCTAGAGAAGAGATAAACTATTAACATAGAGGTACTGGGCCTAGAGAAGAGATAAACTATTAACATTCAGGTCCTGGGCCTAGAGAAGAGACAAACTATTAACATAGAGGTCCTGGGCCTAGAGCAGAGATAAACTATTAACATAGAGGTCCTGGGCCTAGAGAAGAGACAAACTATTAACATAGAGGTCCTGGGCCTAGACACAGAGAGAGAGAGAGAGAGAGAGAGAGAGAGAGAGAGAGAGAGAGAGAGATAGCAGAGGAAATTTTACACACTTATAGGAAAATGTATGTGAAATACATATTTTTAAAATGGCATTCTTGTCCTAAAAAGACACATAAGAGAGAAGAGAAAGGCATTTAGGGTGGGTGGTCTATGTAATCTAATAACCCTGATAAGGTGAACAACCCCTATACACAGGCTTCCAAAGTGACGGTGTGTGTGTGTGTGTGTGTGTGTGTGTGTGTGTGTGTGTGTGTGTGTGTGTGTGTGTGTGTGTGTGTGTGTGTACAGGGCAGCCTAGAAGTGGCTGGAGCCAGGGAGGAAGCTGGGGGCACCACTAAGTCCGTAGGGGGCTGGACACAGACTAGGAAACAGGCAACACGGGGGCAAGCAGGCAAGCGGCAGGGTGGTTGTGTCATGTTGAGGGATAGCCATTGTGAAGTCTGCGTGGTTGAGATGTTATCTAACTCCATATAGACTGTCTGGAGTCTATGGCCACGGACCAGGCAGCACAACAGCACTCTGCTATGCAAAACAGGAACATATTATACCTGCCTGCCTACCTGAGGGAGGGGGAGATAGATAGATATATATATATATAGAGAGAGAGATAGATAGATAGAGTGTGAGGGAGACATCGACAAAGAAGGAGGGAGAGAGAGAACGAGAGAGAGGGGGAGAGATTGAGGGAGGGAGGGGGAGAGAGGGGAGAGCGAGAAGGGGAGGAGGGAGGGAACAGAGCCCAGAGAGAAGGGGAGGAGGGAGGGAACAGAGCCCAGAGAGAAGGGGAGGAGGGAGGGAACAGAGCCCAGAGAGAAGGGGAGGAGGGAGGGAACAGAGCCCAGAGAGAAGGGGAGGAGGGAGGGAACAGAGCCCAGAGAGAAGGGGAGGAGGGAGGGAACAGAGCCCAGAGAGAAGGGGAGGAGGGAGGGAACAGAGCCCAGAGAGAAGGGGAGGAGGGAGGGAACAGAGCCCAGAGAGAAGGGGAGGAGGGAGGGAACAGAGCCCAGAGAGAAGGGGAGGAGGGAGGGAACAGAGCCCAGAGAGAAGGGGAGCCCAGAGAGAAGGGGAGGAGGGAGGGAACAGAGCCCAGAGAGAAGGGGAGGAGGGAGGGAACAGAGCCCAGAGAGAAGGGGAGGAGGGAGGGGAACAGAGCCCAGAGAGAAGGGGAGGAGGGAGGGAACAGAGCCCAGAGAGAAGGGGAGGAGGGAGGGAACAGAGCCCAGAGAGAAGGGGAGGAGGGAGGGAACAGAGCCCAGAGAGAAGGGGAGGAGGGAGGGAACAGAGCCCAGAGAGAAGGGGGGAGGGAGGGAACAGAGCCCAGAGAGAAGGGGAGGAGGGAGGGAACAGAGCCCAGAGAGAAGGGGAGGAGGGAGGGAACAGAGCCCAGAGAGAAGGGGAGGAGGGAGGGAACAGAGCCCAGAGAGAAGGGGAGGAGGGAGGGAACAGAGCCCAGAGAGAAGGGGAGGAGGGAGGGAACAGAGCCCAGAGAGAAGGGGAGGAGGGAGGGAACAGAACCCAGAGAGAAGGGGAGGAGGGAGGGAACAGAGCCCAGAGAGGGGGGGAGGAGGGAGGGAACAGAGCCCAGAGAGAAGGGGAGGAGGGAGGAACAGAGCCCAGAGAGAAGGGGAGGAGGGAGGGAACAGAGCCCAGAGAGAAGGGGAGGAGGGAGGGAACAGAGCCCAGAGAGAAGGGGAGGAGGGAGGGAACAGAGCCCAGAGAGAAGGGGAGGAGGGAGGGAACAGAGCCCAGAGAGAAGGGGAGGAGGGAGGGAACAGAGCCCAGAGAGAAGGGGAGGGAGGGAACAGAGCCCAGAGAGAAGGGGAGGAGGGAGGGAACAGAGCCCAGAGAGAAGGGGAGGAGGGAGGGAACAGAGCCCAGAGAGAAGGGGAGGAGGGAGGGAACAGAGCCCAGAGAGAAGGGGAGGAGGGAGGGAACAGAGCCCAGAGAGAAGGGGAGGAGGGAGGGAACAGAACCCAGAGAGAAGGGGAGGAGGGAGGGAACAGAGACCAGAGAGAAGGGGAGGAGGGAGGGAACAGAGCCCAGAGAGAAGGGGAGGAGGGAGGGAACAGAGCCCAGAGAGAAGGGGAGGAGGGAGGGAACAGAGCCCAGAGAGAAGGGGAGGAGGGAGGGAACAGAGCCCAGAGAGAAGGGGAGGAGGGAGGGAACAGAGCCCAGAGAGAAGGGGAGGAGGGAGGGAACAGAACCCAGAGAGAAGGGGAGGAGGGAGGGAACAGAGCCCAGTGGCCCTATTACAGCCCTCCCTTCTTTACATCATGCTGTCATTCACTCTCACTTTGCACAACCAACAATGTCTTTGTCCACCTCAGCGTTTCAAGATACCCAGTTTACTGAAGGTCAAGGTCAACATCTTGTCATGTTCTACCAGCTCAAGTCTGGAACCTCATCTAAACAATGTAAACATGCACCATTGGCCTGAATACAAAACATATGAATGATCAAGGAACACCAGACAAAAGGACATGGTGCTACATGTGAATTCACACGGCCCTTTTCACTCACAGGTCTAAAACAATCCAAACCAATTTCCTCACATCAAGAGAGAGAGGGGACATCTCTACTTTGGGACTCCACAGAGAAAGGGAGGGAGAGATAGAATGAGACAGAAAGTGGCAGGGTATCTGCAACCGCACGGGGCAGCCAGCCTGATGCTCGTCTACTTGCCACTTCCCCTTCGAAACCAACAGTCTCATTTTCCCTCCATCCCTTCCCACTGCTTGTCTTACTTGCCATTTCCCCTCTCCCTACCTCTCTACTGCCTGTCTACTTGTCATTTCCCCTCTCCCTACCTCTCTACTGCCTGTCTACTTGTCATTTCCCCTCTCCCTACCTCTCTACTGCCTGTCTACTTGCCATTTCCCCTCTCCCTACCTCTCTACTGCCTGTCTACTGCCTGTCTACTTGCCATTTCCCCTCTCCCTACCTCTCTACTGCCTGTCTACTGCCTGTCTACTTGCCATTTCCCCTCTCCCTACCTCTCTACTGCCTGTCTACTTGCCATTTCCCCTCTCCCTACCTCTCTACTGCCTGTCTACTGCCTGTCTACTTGCCATTCCCCCTCTCCCTACCTCTCTACTGCCTGTCTACTTGTCATTTCCCCTCTCCCTACCTCTCTACTGCCTGTCTACTTGCCATTCCCCCTCTCCCTACCTCTCTACTGCCTGTCTACTTGTCCCCTCTCCCTACCTCTCTACTGCCTGTCTACTTGTCATTTCCCCTCTCCCTACCTCTCTACTGCCTGTCTACTTGTCATTTCCCCTCTCCCTACCTCTCTACTGCCTGTCTACTTGTCATTCCCCCTCTCCCTACCTCTCTACTGCCTGTCTACTTGTCATTTCCCTCTCCCTACCTCTCTACTGCCTGTCTACTTGTCATTTCCCCTCTCCCTACCTCTCTACTGCCTGTCTACTTGCCATTTCCCCTCTCCCTACCTCTCTACTGCCTGTATACTGCCTGTCTACTTGCCATTTCCCCTCTCCCTACCTCTCTACTGCCTGTCTACTTGCCATTTCCCCTCTCCCTACCTCTCTACTGCCTGTCTACTGCCTGTCTACTTGCCATTTCCCCTCTCCCTACCTCTCTACTGCCTGTCTACTGCCTGTCTACTTGCCATTCCCCCTCTCCCTACCTCTCTACTGCCTGTCTACTTGTCATTTCCCCTCTCCCTACCTCTCTACTGCCTGTCTACTTGTCATTTCCCCTCTCCCTACCTCTCTACTGCCTGTCTACTTGTCATTTCCCCTCTCCCTACCTCTCTACTGCCTGTCTACTTGTCATTTCCCCTCTCCCTACCTCTCTACTGCCTGTCTACTTGCCATTTCCCCTCTCCCTACCTCTCTACTGCCTGTATACTGCCTGTCTACTTGCCATTTCCCCTCTCCCTACCTCTCTACTGCCTGTCTACTTGCCATTTCCCCTCTCCCTACCTCTCTACTGCCTGTCTACTGCCTGTCTACTTGCCATTTCCCCTCTCCCTACCTCTCTACTGCCTGTCTACTGCCTGTCTACTTGCCATTCCCCCTCTCCCTACCTCTCTACTGCCTGTCTACTTGTCATTTCCCCTCTCCCTACCTCTCTACTGCCTGTCTACTTGTCATTTCCCCTCTCCCTACCTCTCTACTGCCTGTCTACTTGCCATTCCCCCTCTCCCTACCTCTCTACTGCCTGTCTACTTGTCATTTCCCCTCTCCCTACCTCTCTACTGCCTGTCTACTTGTCATTTCCCCTCTCCCTACCTCTCTACTGCCTGTCTACTTGTCATTTCCCCTCTCCCTACCTCTCTACTGCCTGTCTACTTGTCATTTCCCCCTCTCCCTACCTCTCTACTGCCTGTCTACTTGTCATTTCCCCTCTCCCTACCTCTCTACTGCCTGTCTACTTGTCATTTCCCCTCTCCCTACCTCTCTACTGCCTGTCTACTTGTCATTTCCCCTCCCTCTCTCTTCCTCCTTCCGTCTTTCTCTCCCTCCCCTGCGGTTTAGCAGTGCTTGTCATATTCCCATGGCTGAGACGAAAGAGCATGGAACTCTATTCCCTTTACAGTTCACTACATTAGACCAGGGCCCCTAGTGCACTACTTTAGACCAGGGCCCCTAGTGCACTACTTTAGACCAGGGCCCCTAGTGCACTACTTTAGACCAGGGCCCCTAGTGCACTACTTTAGACCAGGGCCCCTAGTGCACTACTTTAGACCAGGGCCCCTAGTGCACTACTTTAGACCAGGGCCACTAGTGCACTACTTTAGACCAGGGCCCCTAGTGCACTACTTTAGACCAGGGCCCCTAGTGCACTACTTTAGACCAGGGCCCCTAGTGCACTACTTTAGACCAGGGCCCCTAGTGCACTACTTTAGACCAGGGCCCCTAGTGCACTACTTTAGACCAGGGCCCCTAGTGCACTACTTTAGACCAGGGCCCCTAGTGCACTACTTTAGACCAGGGCCCCTAGTGCACTACTTTAGACCAGGGCCCCTAGTGCACTACTTTAGACCAGGGCCCCTAGTGCACTACTTTAGACCAGGGCCCCTAGTGCACTACTTTAGACCAGGGCCCCTAGTGCACTACTTTAGACCAGGGCCCCTAGTGCACTACTTTAGATCAGGGCACCTAGTGCACTACTTTAGACCCGGGCCCCTAGTGCACTACTTTAGACCAGGGCCCCTAGTGCACTACTTTAGACCCGGGCCCCTAGTGCACTACTTTAGACCCGGGCCCCGATGGCTCTAGACAAAACTAGTGCACTATAAAAGGGTAGGGTATATTAGGGTGCCATTGGGACGCTGATCATCATGTCTGTCTGCAGCAGGAGAGTGAGATCACTCCGCGTGCCTAAGACCAATGGCTTCTGAGACGCCAAGACAGAACCAGCCCACCAGCCGAGAGATGAAGACGGAGAGAGACAGAGAAAGAGAGCGAGATGGAGATAGAGAGCGAGAGAGAAAGATGGAGAGGGGGGGAGAGAGAGAGGGGGGAGAGAGAGATGGGCATAACAATGGGCCTCTGGATCAAGTCACGGTATCTCTATGCATTCAAATTGCCATCAATAAAATGCAATTATGTTCTTTGTCCTTCGCCTATGCCTGCCCATACCATAACCCCACCGCCACGGGGCACTCTGTTCACAATGTTATCATCAGTAAACCGCTCACACACACGATGTCATACACGCCGTCTGCCATCTGCTAGGTACAGTTGAACCTGTGATTCATCTAGGTAGAGAAGACTTCTCCAGCGTGTCAGTGGCCATCGAAGGTGAGCATTTGGCCACTGAAGTAATTTACGACCTCGAATTGCAGTCATGTCAAGACCATGGTGAGGACGACGAGCATGCAGATGAGATTCCCAGAGACTGTTTCATGACAGTTTGTGTAGAAATTCAGTAGTTCAAACCCTAAGTTTCATTAGTTGTCTGGGTGGCTGGTCTCAGACCATTCCTCAGATTCATTAGTTGGCTGGTCTCAGACCATTCCTCAGTTTCATTAGTTGGCTGGTCTCAGACCATCCCTCAGTTTCATTAGTTGTGTGGGTGGCTGGTCTCATTAGTTGTCTGGGTGGCTGGTCTCATTAGTTGTCTGGGTGGCTGGTCTCATTAGTTGTCTGGGTGGCTGGTCTCATTAGTTGTCTGGGTGGCTGGTCTCATTAGTTGTCTGGGTGGCTGGTCTCATTAGTTGTCTGGGTGGCTGGTCTCATTAGTTGTCTGGGTGGCTGGTCTCAGACCATCCCTCAGATTCATTAGTTGTCTGGGTGGCTGGTCTCAGACCAGCCCGCAGGGGAAGAAACCGGATGTGGAGGTACTGGGCTGGCGTGGTTCCACATGCTCTGTGGCTGTGAGGCCGGTTGGACGTACTGCCAAATTCTTTAAAACGACGTTGGAGGCAGGTAGAGCAATTAACATTCAATTATCTGGCAACAGCTCTGGTGGACATTCCTGCAGTCAGCATACCAGTTGCACACTCCCTCAAAACTTGAGACATCTGTGGCATTGTGTTATGTGACAAAACTGCACATTTTAGAGTGGCCTGATATTGTCCCCCAGCACAAGGTGCACCTGTATAATGATCATGCTGTTTAATCAGCTTCTTGATATGCCACACCTGTCAAGTGGATGGTTTATCTTGGCAAATGAGAAATGCTCACTAACAGGGATGCAAACGCATTTCTGCACCAAATTTGAGGGGAAAAAGTTGTTTTTAAATTTTGAAAATTTCACCCCTTTTTTTCTCCCCAATTTTGTGGTATCCAATTTGTAGTAGTTACAGTCTTGTCTCATCGCTGCAACTCCCGTGCGTCCTCTGAAATACAACCCAGCCAAGGCGCACTGTTTCTTGACAGAATGCCCGGTTAACCCGGAAACCAGCCGCACCAATGTGTCGGAGGAAACACCGTACACCTGGCGACCGTGTCAGCGTGCACTACGCACGGCCCGCCACAGGAGTCGCTAGTGCGCAATGAGACAAGGATATCCCTGCCGGCCAAACCCTCCCCTAACCCGGACGACGCTGGGCCAATTGTGCGCCGCCCCATGGGCCTCCCGGTCGCGGCCGGCTGCGACAGAGCCTGGACTCAAATCCAGAATCTCTAGTGGCACAGCTAGCACTGCAGTGCTTAGAAATACGCTTTTTGTGCGTATGAAACATTTATGGGAACATTTATTTCAGCTCTTGAAACATGGTGCCAGTATAGAAAGACCGGTCCATTCTGAGGACACAAATGGTAGATACACGAGGTGCAGACTGAATGGATAAATGGATAGTAGGTGTACATCGGTGGGTGGGTGTCTTTCTGGGTGTGTGCTGAACGATGGTAGCTCCCGGCCTTAGGGCTGTGGGCTCTTAAGCCCTGCCAATATCTCCAGCACAGAACAGAGACAGAGATCCATGTCTGTCTGCTCAAGCCCAGGAGAAACGAGAAGGCCTGTGGTTGGGTTGAATAATGGTAGTTTAGCTAGATATCATGTGTGTTAGGAGGGGCAGCAGAGAAGTAGCTGCTACTCAGATAGCAACTGGCCCTGTTGTGTGGTGTGTTACAGTACAGTTAGTGTGTATGAAAGGACAGGGGTGATAGCCTATGCTAATGCTAGCAGATACCTGCTACTCTGCAGGGCGCTGTGCAGTACAGTTAGTGTGTATGAAAGGGCAGGGGTGATAGCCTATGCTAATGCTAGCAGATACCTGCTACTCTGCAGGGCACTGTGCAGCACAGTTAGTGTATATGAACGGACAGGGGTGATAGCCTATGCTAACGCTAGCAGATAGCTGCTACTCTGCCTGGTGGTGTGCAGCACAGTTAGTGTGTATGAAAGGGCAGGGGTGATAGCCTATGCTAACGCTAGCAGATAGCTGCTACTCTGCTGTGCAGTACAGTTAGTGTGTATGAAAATGTATGGGAACACATATATGAAATCAAAATGTCCGCATGTGCTCTCTGTGTGCATCAAAACACTGCCTGTAACCACGTTTTCATCCAGTTTTTATGCGAGTAAAGTCATAACATATAAATAAAAATAAATAAAAAAAGCACATCAGTTGTGATTGAAAATTGTATAATTGCTGACAGGAAAATGTGTTACGTGAGAAATTGGCGTTGGAAACGCCTTTCATCTGTAAATGTTGATTTAATAACCATGATATTGTTGTAACGCGATGACATGGTGTGTGGTCCTCCCACTGAGACTTGTGAAACCATGCGGTGGATTAGGCTACAGATGAAATAACCTCTGATGAACCTCACAGGGTGGGGAAAGTGAACGGTGGTGATCTTGATGCTCCTTTCCAATTAAAGGGTCTTATTCTGATGACATGATGATTGACACTATTATTCATGCTGTTATCCATAATAATGTCATCATGAAGACAGCCAACCCGTACTGCCTAACCACACTATCTTACTACATTTGCACGCACTGTATACAGATTTTTCTATTGTAATATTGACTGTATGTTTGTTTATCCCATGTGACACGTTGTTTTTGTCACCAGGTCGCAGTTTTATCTTAGCCAGGTCGCAGTTGTACATTTTCTAACAATTGTTTACAGACAGATTATTTCACTTATAATTCACTGTACCGCAATTCCAGTGGGTCAGAAGTTTACATACACTACGTTGACTGTGCCTTTAAACAGCTTGGAAAATTCCAGAAAATTACGTCATGACTTTAGAAGCTTCTGATAGGCTAATTGACATCATTTGAGTCAATTGGAGGTGTACCTGTGCCTCTTTGCTTGGCATTATGGGAAAATCAAAAGAAATATTGAGACTTCCACAAGTCTGGTTCATCATTGTGAGAAATGTCCAAATGCCTGAAGGTACCACGCTCATCTGTACAAACAATAGTACGCAAGTATAAACACCATGGTACCACACAGCCTTTATACCGCTTAGGAAGGAGACGCGTTCTGTCTCCTAGAGATGAATGTACTTTGGTGCGAAAAGTGCAAATCAATCACAGAACACCAGCAAAGGACCTTGTGAAGATGATGGAGCAAACAGGTACAAATGTATCTATATCCACAGTAAAACGAGTCCTATATCAACAAAACCTGAAAGGCCACTCAGCAAGGAAGCAGCCACTGCTCCAAAACCGTCATAATAAAGTCAGACTACGGTTTGCAACTGCACATGGGGACAAAGATTGTACATTTTGGAGAAATGTCCTCTGGTCTGATGAAACAAAAATAGAACTGTTTGACCATCGTTATGTTTGGAGGAAAAAGGTGGAGGCTTGCAAGTCGAAAAACACCTTCCCAACCGTGAAGCACGGGGGTGGCAGCATCATGTTGTGGGGGTGCTTTGCTGCAGGAGGGACTGGTGCACTTCACAAAACAGATGGCATCATGAGGAGGGACAATTATGTGGATATATTGAAGCAACATCTCAAGACATCAGTTAAAGCTTGGTTGCAAATGGACAATGACCCCAAGCATACTTCCAAAGTTGTGGTAAAATAGCTTAAGGACAACAAAGTCAAGGGATTGGAGTGGCCATCACAAAGCCCTGACCTCAATCCTATAGAACATTTGTGGGCAATACTGAAAAGGCGTGTGCGAGCAACGAGGCCTACAAACCCGACTCAGTTACACCAGCTCTGTCAGGAGGAATTGGCCAAAATTCACTCAACTTATTGTGGGAAGCTTATGGAAGGCTACCAATTTAATTTAGAGGCAATGCTACCAAATACTATTATTCTGACATTTAACATTCTTAAAATAAAGTGGTAATCCTAACTGACCTAAGACAGGGAATTTTTACTATGATTAAATGTCAGGAATTGTGAAAAACTGAGTTTAAATTTATTTGGCTAAGATGTATGTATAGATGTGTGCATGCATGTGTGTGTAGAGAGACAGAGAGAGATAGCCCTGTTTAGTGATTTCCCATGACTACAAATCAGACAATATGAAGCGAAACAGAGAGGATGAAAAGGTTTCTTTAAAACAGCTACTCGCTGGGGATAACAGAATAATAACGTCTCCTTTTGATATTGGTTGTGCTTCTCACTGCGACTGGTTCTACTGACAGCGTCTATAAGAAACAGGTGGTGGTGACATGCGGTTGATTAATCTACCATAGTATAGCCTACTTCTCCACATCATAAGTAAGCATTTCACACTAAGGTCTCTACACCTGTTGTATTCAGGATTTCACGGTAAGGTCTCTACACCTGTTTTATTCAGCATTTCACACTAAGGTCTCTACACCTGTTTTATTCAGCATTTCACGGTAAGGTCTCTACACCTGTTGTATTCAACATTTCACGGTAAGGTCTCTACACCTGTTGTATTCAACATTTCACGGTAAGGTCTCTACACCTGTTGTATTCAACATTTCACGGTAAGGTCTCTACACCTGTTGTATTCAACATTTCACACTAAGGTCTCTACACCTGTTGTATTCAGCATTTCACGGTAAGGTCTCTACACCTGTTGTATTCAACATTTCACGCTAAGGTCTCTACACCTGTGGTATTCAACATTTCACGGTAAGGTCTCTGCACCTGTTGTATTCAACATTTCACGGTAAGGTCTCTGCACCTGTTGTATTCAACATTTCACAGTAAGGTCTCTATACCTGTTGTATTCAACATTTCACGGTAAGGTCTCTACACCTGTTGTATTCAACATTTCACGGTAAGGTCTCTACACCTGTTGTATTCAGCATTTCACTGTAAGGTCTCTACACCTGTTGTATTCAGCATTTCACAGTAAGGTCTCTACACCTGTTGTATTCAGCATTTCACGGTAAGGTCTACTACACCTGTTGTATTCAGTGCAGGTGACAAATAACATTTGATGTCTCAATACCTTTCTCAGCTCTACAGAAAACCAGATGGTGGATCTGATGTTTGGCTGAAAATAGGACTTTAAGGACTGTGCCTTTAAAAGCCACTTTTTGAGTCTGATCAAGAACCGCCTGAGAACAACTCTAGTCTGGAGTCAAGAAGTCCAAAACAGCTTATCGATTCTAATGAAATAAGCCAAGTGGCGATCTGACCGGCTAACTATGTAGTCCAGCGCGCGCACGCACCACCGAGCTCCCAGAATTCCTACGGTTCTTTTACACGGCCCCCTACTCTCAGTCTGCCCTGATTTGCCGTGGAGTGACCCTCCAATCAGGAGGTGGGAGGGAGCCTGCTGCCCTGTGAGTGTGTGTGTGTATAAACAGCTATGTGCACTGGGACACCTGTGAAGATGGCTGATGAATGCTTTATTCAACACAGTAAAACCCTGGATCTCCTGCTTCTACTCATGTTATGTTATAAATATATGTCATATCATTTTATAAATATATGTAATTTCATTTTATAAATATATGTCATTTCATTTTATACAGTGGGGCAAAAAAGTATTTAGTTAGCCACCAATTGTGCAAGTTCTCTCACTTATAAAAATATGAGAGAGGCCTGTAATTTTCATCATAGGTAGTACACTTCAACTATGACAGACAAAATGAGAAGGAAAAAAATCCAGGAAATCACAGTGTACGATTTTTAATTAATTTATTTGCAAATTATGGTGGAAAATAAGTATTTGGTCAATAACAATTTTAAAATTACAGGCCTCATCTTTTTAAGTGGGAGAACTTGCACAATTGGTTGTCACAAGACAACCTGTCACAGACAGCCACAAGACAACCTGTCACAGACAGCCACAAGACAACCTGTCACAGACAGCCACAAGACAACCTGTCACAGACAGCCACAAGACAACCTGTCACAGACAGCCACAAGACAACCTGTCACAGACAGCCACAAGACAACCTGTCACAGACAGCCACAAGACAACCTGTCACAGACAGTCTGTCAAGACAACCTGTCACGACAACCTGTCCAGACAAGACAACCTGTCACAGACAGTCCCAAGACAACCTGTCACAGACAGTCCCAAGACAACCTGTCACAGACAGTCCCAAGACAACCTGTCACAGACAGTCACAAGACAACCTGTCACAGACAGCCACAAGACAACCTGTCACAGACAGCCACAAGACAACCTATCACAGACAGCCACAAGACAACCTGTCACAGACAGTCACAAGACAACCTGTCACAGACAGCCACAAGACAACCTGTCACAGACAGCCACAAGACAACCTGTCACAGACAGCCACAAGACAACCTGTCACAGACAGCCACAAGACAACCTGTCACAGACAGCCACAAGACAACCTGTCACAGACAGTCACAAGACAACCTGTCACAGACAGCCAACAGGGACTATATTTACATTACCACAGCACCAGGCAGCAGCAGCAGCACTACGATCTAGAACACAGAAATGACTAGTGTACGAAACCACCAATATATTACTCATGTAAAACTATCACGACGTGAAATGTATCGAGCGACAGATACTACATCACTACAAAAAACATACTGTTGTAAAGACAATACATGTGAGTTAACTACATTCTAGATATCTATACTATTGATATCTATACTATTGAAAACACATTTGTTTGTAATGAGTACTGTTTTCATTCTAGCCCAATACCAGTGATGAGGAGGTAGATTAGAAGAATGGTTTCAGGTGTTTGTGTAGAGATGAGACAATGGTCATTTGTCAGAAAGATCCTGATTGACTGACTTGTAAGGCTATTTGCATAACCGCAGACAGATACAATGTGTGTGTGTGTCGTAGACAAGAGACTGTGTGTACACTCAGGAGATAAAACATGTTCATCTGTCTACTGCAATTCCTTTAACCTTGAGGGCTGAGTGAGTGTGTGAGTGTGTGAGTGAGTGTGTGAGTGAGTGTGAGTGTGTGAGAGTTTGAGTGTGTGAGTGTGTGAGTGTGTGTGTGTGTGAGTGTGTGAGTGTGTGTGTGTGTGTGAGTGTGTGTGTGTGTGTGAATGTGAGTGTATGAGTGTGTGAGTGTGTGAGTGTGTGAGTGTGTGAGTGTGAGAGTGTGAGTGTGAGAGTGTGTGAGTGTGTGAGTGTGAGAGTGTGTGAGTGTGAGAGTGTGTGTGTTAAAGAGCGACTGCCCCTAAAAAGCATCTAATCCCTTTGAAAACGGCCCCGTGGCATCGACATGTCTAGTGTCAAAACGCACTACAAAGTGTAAATACGATCATTTTTTTGTCATAAAGTCAGTCTCGTCTAAAAGGGTGTTTGCAACCTCAACTCACCCACTTCGCTTCCCTTCATTGAATGGGGCTCCGTTGTTTGATTGACCCAAAGTGTTCAAGGAACGGCAGACTGAAAAGCTTCCATTGTGTTACAGTAGATTCACTTCAAATTAATGAAATGTTTAGACTATTGTATGAAGAATTGTACTCATCTAGTTTGCAGTGTGACTCACGAGACTAGGGGCTCCTGAGTCGCGCAGCGGTCTAAGGCACTGCATCTCAGTGTTAGAGTATTTACCTTTATTTAACAAGGTAGGCTGGTTGAGAACAAGTTCTCATTTGCTACTGCGACCTGGCCATGATAAAGCAAAGCAGTTCGACACATACAACAACACAGAGTTACACATGGAGTAAACAATAAACAAGCCAATAACACAAACAGGTCAATGACACAGTAGAGAAAAGAAGGTCTATATACAGTATGGCAAAATGCATGAGGAGGTAGGCAATAAATAGGCAAAATTTACTGGTGTGCATAGGAACAGAAGAGTTAGCAATTTAGCAGAATAACACTGACTTTGTACAGCTGCAGATAGATAAATGAGCAGATGATGATGTGCAAGTAGAGATACTGGTGTGCAAAAGAGCAGAAAAGTAAATAAAATTAAAAAACAGCATGGGGATGAGGTAGGTAGATTGGGTGGGCTATTTACAGATGGACTTTGTACAGCTGCAGAATAACACTGGAGTGATAAATGAGCAGATGATGATGTGCAAGTAGTGATACTGGTGTGCAAAAGAGCAGATAAAAAACAGCATGGGGATGAGGTAGGTAGATTGGGTGGGCTATTTACAGATGGACTTTGTACAGCTGCAGCGATCCGTTGGCTGCTCAGATACTTGATGTTAAAGTTGGTGAGGGAAATAAAAATCTCCAACTTCAGCGATTCTTGCAATTTGTTCCAGTCACTGGCAGCAGAGAACTGGAAGGAAAGGCGGCCAAATGAGGTGTTGGCTTTGGGGATGACGGATGGCACTGTGATAGACTGCATCCAGTTTGCTGAGTAGAGTGTTGGAAGCTGTTTTGTAGATGACATCGTCGAAGTCGAGGATCGGTAGGATAGTCAGTTTTACTAGGGTAAGTTTGGCGGCGTGAGTGAAGAAGGCTTTGTTGCGAAATAGAAAGCTGATTCTAGATTTGATTTTGGATTGGAGATGTTTAATATGAGTCTGGAAGGAGAGTTTACAGTCTAGCCAGACACCTAGGTATTTATAGGTATTAACTGACTTGCCTAGGTAAAAAATGTTTTAAGTAATAAAAACTAAAAATATTAGTTACTACTGATGAGCTATCAGCCAAAATGAAAAGACACAGGGATTAGATGGTTCTCCTATATAATTCTACTTGCAATTCTCTGAGCCGAGCGATGCCTCGCTTTCTCCCTCTCGTCAATGACCGTCTAAAACAGCTTCCTCATACTTTACATCAGGCAGCTAATACTTTACTGAAAAAGGATAAAGACGTTTTGCTCCTCCCATAGACGTGTCACTTTTAAATGTTGATTATATTAACTCTGCACCTAGAATCTCATCCACACAGACCAACCTGGTTTTGTGCAGGGTCGTCTCTCTCCTGATCATTTACGTAGATATATTCACATTCTTTGTCATACTAGTGATCTTAAGACCCCAAATGTTTTCGCTCTTGATGCTGAAAAAGCATTCGACAGAGTGGAATGGAAGTACTTTACTTCTATTTTGGTCCATTATTTATCTCTTGGATTCAAATTCTTTATAATTCACCAACAGCAGTAGTTAAAACCAACACACAATACTCAACCCACTTCCTGTTGTCTAGAGGGACAAGGCAAGGCTGTCCGACCAGTGCACAACTTTTTGCTTTGGTCATAGAATCCCTTGCCGTTATGATTAGATCCCATAACCAAATTAAAGGAATTCCAATTGGAAAATAATAGAATGTTATATCATTGTATGTCTTGCTCTCTCTCTTCGACTCCTCATCTTTCCAGTGCTCCTATCATTGCTTGAAGAGTTTGGTAAACTATCTGGATAAAGTAAATTGGTCCAAGACAGAGATTCAGCTTATATTTGTATACATTGAAGTCCATTCCAGTTATTAAACAGGTTCCTTCCTACTTCTCTTCTGGGCAGAGTTAATGTCATCAAAATTCCAATATTACCAACATTTCTTTATTTGTTTCAGAATCTTCCAATTTCACCCCTCTGCATGAAACATGTAGAGCCTCTTCTCATTTATTTGGAATAACGAATAACCCAGAAATAGTTTTTAGGTCCTGTATCATCCATATAAGGTGGGTGGTGTGAATTTACCTAAAACATGACTATTGTGAAGCCCGACAACTCACCCAAGTTAAACAATGGTTTTCTCCCTCATTAAGTTCTTGGAAAAGGCTAGAATCCTTTGACATTTTACAATACGAGTTTTTGGCCTGCAAGAGATATTGAAGATTACGAATAGCCCAGCAATTCTGAATAGTATACAAGTATGAAAAGCAACTAATAAATGACAGGGTAACAATGCCTCTCTCTCCCTTTTGCTCCTAAATGGGGAAATCTCTGCTTTTCATCCTGTTTTAACGATGATACTATTTAAATCCTGGCACAACAAAGGTTTAAGGGAAATGTATTTGTTATTTTCAACAAGTATGTGAACTGTATTCCATCTAAACATTTGTTTTCACATGGTTCGATTGAAACAAGGTTCTCTTGTGAAACACTAATAATCTAAACGTGATGTCTTAACTGAATAGTAGTGACAATAACTGTCAAGTGTATTTCTAAGGTTTAAAATTCCTGTTATTTTTTATATTTTATTTAACCAGGTAAAACCCATTGAGGTTAAGAAGTCAAAACAGGGAAATAGCAGCGTGTCCCCGTTAAATATTACTGAAAAATACAGACACACAAAAGACAACGTGTCACAGGTTACAGATACAATTGAAGATTAGAAACAACTGCAGTTTTCACAAACAGTGTTGTTGATCAGAGTCTTAAAAACAGACAAGGACACCAACTCCTCTAACTTGTGAAGCATGTTCCAGGATGAAGGGTATTATGGTAGCAGGATTGTTTCCCCATCTCAGTTCTAGCCTGAGGACAGCAGTGTCTCTCATATGCCAGTAGACAGATGTTACTGGATTCAAAAGGGAAAAAGATTTACAGGTTGAAATAAGCAGAGAGAATGGTATTGTATTTATTAGAAAGCATACAAATGTTCCTTCAAACTCAGACAAACTCTCTCGGTTTAAAACCAGGCACAGAGTGTACTATACACCAGAACAACTTCGCAAAAAAAAAAGAAAAAAAAAGTTTAATTTACATTTTTTATTTAACTAGGCAAGTCAGTTAAGAACAAATTATTATTTACAATGACGGCCTACCGGGGAACAGTGGGTTAACTGCCTCACGTTTAGCTTGTGTCTGTTTGGGACTAGTGAACTAGATCCATGGAACAAGAATCAGAAAAAAATATATTGATCTGTCTGTGCTCATGGCAAAGACATGTCTAACATTATTCTGGAAATCAGATAGTCCTGCTACTTTAACACTCTGGATAAATGAAATATTTACACGGAACAAAAATATAAATGCAAAAGTGTTGGTCCCATGATTCATGAGCTGAAATAAAAGATCCCAGAAATGTTCCATACGCACAAAAACCTACTTCACTCATATTTTGCACACACATGTTCACATCCCTGTTAGTGAGCATTTCTCCTTTGCCAAGATAATCCATCCACCTGACATCTGTGGCATATCAAGAAGCTGATTAAACGACATGATCATTACACAGGTGTACCTTGTGCTGGGGACACTAAAGGGCCACACTAAAATGTGCAGTTTTGGCACACAACACAATGCCACAGATGTCTTATGTTTTGAGGGAGCACAAAATTTGTATGCTGACTGCAGGAATGTCCACCAGAGCTGTTGCCAGAGAATAAAAGGTTCATTTCTCTACCATAAGCCGCCTCCAACGTTGTTTTCGAAAATTTGTCAGTACGTCCAACCGGCCTCACAAATGCAGACCATGTGTATAGCATTGTATGAGCGAGCCGTTTGGTGATGTCAACGTTGTGAACAGAGTGCCCCATGATGGCGGTGAGGTTAATGGTATGAGCAGGCATAAGCTACGGACATCAAACACAATTGCATTTTATCCTGCAATTTACCACATTGCTGTCTATTGTATCACTCTGTCACAGACCCCCCCAGTCAAGACCACCTCATAAGATGAAGAAGAACATTGTTTATGAGGATTGCCTGCTGCAGTTGGTTGAGAAATGTCAATTTTTCAGCCAAACATGCAACATAGAGAGAAGACCACCTCAGCATCCCTGTGAGCATCCCTATCAATCAGAGATGGGCAGCTCCAGTCCTCGGGGGCCAGAGTGCTGTCACACTTTGATCACATAACTAGCAAACACAGCTGATTAAACTAACTGAATTCTAAACTGAAGATCATGATTAGTTGATTACTGGAGTCAGATGTGATAGATGGGGCAAAACAATTGAGTTTTGTCCCCATTCACCTTCATAATCTAGCCTGGAAGAACCTAGCCTGATCCCTGTGTTCTCTATTCTATTTCACGTTACGGTGAACACATCGATCAGGTTGGTTTCACCAGGCTAATCAGAACCACCATTGATAATGTAATCAGTCTGTGTGTGTGTGTGACCAAGCAGTACCTTTGATGAGGGGCCCGGAGCTGATCTATGCTGCTATTCTCATCAATGGGGCTCTGGCAAAGACCTCACCTCCAGCCTCACCTCTTGTCTGCTCACCCACGGTTGATGATGGGGGGACCAGGTTTAGGCTGAGCTTTTAAAACTTCAACATAGTGTACGTATTTTTATATTACCTATCCTAACTGCTATTGGTAATAGAACAGTGACTGTGTATGTGTTCTCAGATGCATCTATTGAGCCAACACATGGAGACTTGCAAGATGATGTGATGAAGTCCAGACTGACAGACAGGCTTGATACTGATGTCTCTGAATGGACAGAGACCTGGCACTCTGACAGACAGATACTGATGTCTCTGAATGGAGAGAGACCTGACACTCTGACAGACAGATACTGATGTCTCTGAATGGACAGAGACCTGGCACTCTGACAGACAGACAGATACTGATGTCTCTGAATGGAGAGAGACCAGACACTCTGACAGACAGATACTGATGTCTCTGAATGGAGAGAGACCAGACACTCTGACAGACAGATACTGATGTCTCTGAATGGAGAGAGACCTGGCACTCTGACAGACAGATACTGATGTCTCTGAATGGAGAGAGACCAGACACTCTGACAGACAGATACTGATGTCTCTGAATGGAGAGAGACCAGACACTCTGACAGACAGATACTGATGTCTCTGAATGGACAGAGACCTGGCACTCTGACAGACAGATACTGATGTCTCTGAATGGAGAGAGACCAGACACTCTGACAGACAGATACTGATGTCTCTGAATGGAGAGAGACCTGGCACTCTGACAGACAGATACTGATGTCTCTGAATGGAGAGAGACCTGGCACTCTGACAGACAGATACTGATGTCTCTGAATGGAGAGAGACCTGGCACTCTGACAGACTAGATACTGATGTCTCTGAATGGAGAGAGACCTGGCACTCTGACAGACAGATACTGATGTCTCTGAATGGAGAGAGACCAGACACTGACAGACAGATACTGATGTCTCTGAATGGACAGAGACCTGGCACTCTGACAGACAGATACTGATGTCTCTGAATGGAGAGAGACCTGGCACTCTGACAGACAGATACTGATGTCTCTGAATGGAGAGAGACCAGACACTCTGACAGACAGATACTGATGTCTCTGAATGGACAGAGACCTGGCACTCTGACAGACAGATACTGATGTCTCTGAATGGAGAGAGACCAGACACTCTGACAGACAGATACTGATGTCTCTGAATGGAGAGAGACCTGGCACTCTGACAGACAGATACTGATGTCTCTGAATGGAGAGAGACCTGGCACTCTGACAGACAGATACTGATGTCTCTGAATGGAGAGAGACCTGGCACTCTGACAGACTAGATACTGATGTCTCTGAATGGAGAGAGACCTGGCACTCTGACAGACAGATACTGATGTCTCTGAATGGAGAGAGACCAGACACTGACAGACAGATACTGATGTCTCTGAATGGACAGAGACCTGGCACTCTGACAGACAGATACTGATGTCTCTGAATGGAGAGAGACCTGGCACTCTGACAGACAGATACTGATGTCTCTGAATGGACAGAGACCTGGCACTCTGACAGACAGATACTGATGTCTCTGAATGGAGAGAGACCAGACACTCTGACAGACAGATACTGATGTCTCTGAATGGACAGAGACCTGGCACTCTGACAGACAGATACTGATGTCTCTGAATGGAGAGAGACCTGGCACTCTGACAGACAGATACTGATGTCTCTGAATGGACAGAGACCTGGCACTCTGACAGACAGATACTGATGTCTCTGAATGGAGAGAGACCTGGCACTCTGACAGACAGATACTGATGTCTCTGAATGGACAGAGACCTGGCACTCTGACAGACAGATACTGATGTCTCTGAATGGAGAGAGACCTGGCACTCTGACAGACAGATACTGATGTCTCTGAATGGAGAGAGACCTGGCACTCTGACAGACAGATACTGATGTCTCAATGGACAGAGACCTGGCACTCTGACAGACAGATACTGATGTCTCTGAATGGACAGAGACCTGGTACTCTGACAGACAGATACTGATGTCTCTGAATGGAGAGAGACCTGGCACTCTGACAGACAGATACTGATGTCTCTGAATGGAGAGAGACCTGGCACTCTGACAGACTAGATACTGATGTCTCTGAATGGACAGAGACCTGGCACTCTGACAGACAGATACTGATGTCTCTGAATGGAGAGAGACCTGGCACTCTGACAGACAGATACTGATGTCTCTGAATGGACAGAGACCTGGCACTCTGACAGACAGATACTGATGTCTCTGAATGGAGAGAGACCTGGCACTCTGACAGACAGATACTGATGTCTCTGAATGGAGAGAGACCTGGCACTCTGACAGACTAGATACTGATGTCTCTGAATGGAGAGAGACCTGGCACTCTGACAGACAGATACTGATGTCTCAATGGACAGAGACCTGGCACTCTGACAGACAGATACTGATGTCTCTGAATGGAGAGAGACCTGGCACTCTGACAGACAGATACTGATGTCTCTGAATGGAGAGAGACCTGGCACTCTGACAGACAGATACTGATGTCTCTGAATGGAGAGAGACCAGACACTCTGACAGACAGATACTGATGTCTCTGAATGGAGAGAGACCTGGCACTCTGACAGACAGATACTGATGCCTCTGAATGGAGAGAGACCTGGCACTCTGACAGACAGATACTGATGTCTCTGAATGGACAGAGACCAGACACTCTGACAGACAGATACTGATGCCTCTGAATGGAGAGAGACCTGGCACTCTGACAGACAGATACTGATGCCTCTGAATGGTTCCGGTTGGAGCGAGTGGTCGCATCTGCACGTCGCTCCAACGGGTAGTATAACTTTTTCATTATATTTCATTATATCATTATATCACAACGGTTTGATTTGTCTTATCTTAGCAATTTCTTCTCAGCTAGCTACATAGCCATCTTTGTATCAAAGATAATTGCGTAATTATCGTATTTCGCCGTCCTAACGTAGTCTTCACTAGCCAGCTAGCTAACGTCCACTGATTAGCTGCACTGGGAAAACTATTACACTCAACTGAACGACTTGATTAGTTTAGTGTTAGCTAGCTACATAGCTGTCTTTGCTGTCTTCGTATCATCGTATCATCGTATCCAAGATAATTGTGTTGTTTAGGTTTAGAGTGTGTAGTCTTAGAGTGATTATCTTAATTTACCGAGGTTAGCTAGCCAGCTATTTGTCGTCCTTAACGTAGGTGACTCTGCTAGCTAGCCAACAGCTAGCCAACGCTAGCCAACGTCTTCTGTATAGAACTCAACTACCCGGTCGCATTCACAGGTTGTATCACATTTTCACTTCATTTCATTACAGTACAACGGTTTGATTTGTTTGATCGTAGCTAGCTACTTAGCTAGCTACATAGCCGTCTTTGTATCAAAGATAATTGTGTAGTCTAGAGCGATTTTCTAGGTTCGCTAGCCATCTATTGTCGTTCTTTAACGCAACGTAACGTAAACAACACTGCTAGCTAGCCTGCTAGCCCCGAATAGCAACACTGCAGAAACTATTACACTCAACGGAACGACTTGATTAGTGTAGTGTCAACAACGCACCCACTGCCAGCTGGCCTACTTCAACAGTACTGTATCATTTAATCATTTTAGTCAATAAGATTCTTGCTACGTAGCTTAACTTTCTGAACATTCGAGACGTGTAGTCCACTTGTCATTCCAATCTCCTTTGCATTAGCGTAGCCTCTTCTGTAGCCTGTCAACTATGTGTCTGTTTATCCCTGTTCTCTCCTCTCTGCACAGACCATACAAACGCTCCTCACCGCGTGGCCGCGGCCACCCTACTCTGGTGGTCCCAGCGCGCACGACCCACGTGGAGTTCCAGGTCTCCGGTAGCCTCTGGAACTGCCAATCTGCGGTCAACAAGGCAGAGTTCATCTCAGCCTATGCCTCCCTCCAGTCCCTCGACTTCTTGGCACTGACGGAAACATGGATCACCACAGACAACACTGCTACTCCTACTGCTCTCTCTTCGTCCGCCCACGTGTTCTCGCACACCCCGAGAGCGTCTGGTCAGCGGGGTGGTGGCACCGGGATCCTCATCTCTCCCAAGTGGTCATTCTCTCTTTCTCCCCTTACCCATCTGTCTATCGCCTCCTTTGAATTCCATGCTGTCACAGTTACTAGCCCTTTCAAGCTTAACATCCTTATCATTTATCGCCCTCCAGGTTCCCTCGGAGAGTTCATCAATGAGCTTGATGCCTTGATAAGCTCCTTTCCTGAGGACGGCTCACCTCTCACAGTTCTGGGCGACTTTAACCTCCCCACGTCTACCTTTGACTCTTTCCTCTCTGCCTCCTTCTTTCCACTCCTCTCCTCTTTTGACCTCACCCTCTCACCTTCCCCCCTACTCACAAGGCAGGCAATACGCTCGACCTCATCTTTACTAGATGCTGTTCTTCCACTAACCTCATTGCAACTCCCCTCCAAGTCTCCGACCACTGCCTTGTATCCTTTTCCCTCTCGCTCTCATCCAACACCTCCCACACTGCCCCTACTCGGATGGTATCGCGCCGTCCCAACCTTCGCTCTCTCTCCCCGCTACTCTCTCCTCTTCCATCCTATCATCTCTTCCCTCCGCTCAAACCTTCTCCCACCTATCTCCTGATTCTGCCTCCTCAACCCTCCTCTCCTCCCTCTCTGCATCCCTTGACTCTCTATGTCCCCTATCCTCCAGGCCGGCTCGGTCCTCCCCTCCCGCTCCGTGGCTCGATGACTCATTGCGAGCTCACAGAACAGGGCTCCGGGCAGCCGAGCGGAAATGGAGGAAAACTCGCCTCCCTGCGGACCTGGCATCCTTTCACTCCCTCCTCTCTACATTTTCCTCCTCTGTCTCTGCTGCTAAAGCCACTTTCTACCACGCTAAATTCCAAGCATCTGCCTCTAACCCTAGGAAGCTCTTTGCCACCTTCTCCTCCCTCCTGAATCCTCCGCCCCTCCCCCCCCTCCTCCCTCTCTGCAGATGACTTCGTCAACCATTTTGAAAAGAAGGTCGACGACATCCGATCCTCGTTTGCTAAGTCAAACGACACCGCTGGTCCTGCTCACACTGCCCTACCCTGTGCTCTGACCTCTTTCTCCCCTCTCTCTCCAGATGAAATCTCTCGTCTTGTGACGGCCGGCCGCCCAACAACCTGCCCGCTTGACCCTATCCCCTCCTCTCTTCTCCAGACCATTTCCGGAGACCTTCTCCCTTACCTCACCTCGCTCATCAACTCATCCCTGACCGTTGGCTACGTCCCTTCCGTCTTCAAGAGAGCGAGAGTTGCACCCCTTCTGAAAAAACCTACACTCGATCCCTCCGATGTCAACAATTACAGACCAGTATCCCTTCTTTCTTTTCTCTCCAAAACTCTTGAACGTGCCGTCCTTGGCCAGCTCTCCCGCTATCTCTCTCTGAATGACCTTCTTGATCCAAATCAGTCAGGTTTCAAGACTAGTCATTCAACTGAGACTGCTCTCCTCTGTATCACGGAGGCGCTCCGCACTGCTAAAGCTAACTCTCTCTCCTCTGCTCTCATCCTTCTAGATCTATCGGCTGCCTTCGATACTGTGAACCATCAGATCCTCCTCTCCACCCTCTCCGAGTTGGGCATCTCCGGCGCGGCCCACGCTTGGATTGCGTCCTACCTGACAGGTCGCTCCTACCAGGTGGCGTGGCGAGAATCTGTCTCCTCACCACGCGCTCTCACCACTGGTGTCCCCCAGGGCTCTGTTCTTGGCCCTCTCCTATTCTCGCTATACACCAAGTCACTTGGCTCTGTCATAACCTCACATGGTCTCTCTTATCATTGCTATGCAGACGACACACAATTAATCTTCTCCTTTCCCCCTTCTGATGACCAGGTGGCGAATCGCATCTCTGCATGTCTGGCAGACATATCAGTGTGGATGACGGATCACCACCTCAAGCTGAACCTCGGCAAGACGGAGCTGCTCTTCCTCCCGGGGAAGGACTGCCCGTTCCATGATCTCGCCATCACGGTTGACAACTCCATTGTGTCCTCCTCCCAGAGCGCCAAGAACCTTGGCGTGATCCTGGACAACACCCTGTCGTTCTCAACTAACATCAAGGCGGTGGCCCGTTCCTGTAGGTTCATGCTCTACAACATCCGCAGAGTACGACCCTGCCTCACACAGGAAGCGGCACAGGTCCTAATCCAGGCACTTGTCAACTCCCGTCTGGATTACTGCAACTCGCTGTTGGCTGGGCTCCCTGCCTGTGCCATTAAACCCCTTCAACTCATCCAGAACGCCGCAGCCCGTCTGGTGTTCAACCTTCCCAAGTTCTCTCACGTCACCCCGCTCCTCCGTTCTCTCCACTGGCTTCCAGTTGAAGCTCGCATCCGCTACAAGACCATGGTGCTTGCCTACGGAGCTGTGAGGGGAACGGCACCTCAGTACCTCCAGGCTCTGATCAGGCCCTACACCCAAACAAGGGCACTGCGTTCATCCACCTCTGGCCTGCTCGCCTCCCTACCACTGAGGAAGTACAGCTCCCGCTCAGCCCAGTCAAAACTGTTCGCTGCCCTGGCCCCCCAATGGTGGAACAAACTCCCTCACGACGCCAGGACAGCGGAGTCAATCACCACCTTCCGGAGACACCTGAAACCCCACCTCTTTAAGGAATACCTAGGATAGGTTAAGTAATCCCTCTCACCCCACCCCCCCTAAGTTTTAGATGCACTATTGTAAGTGACTGTCCCACTGGATGTCATAAGGTGAATGCACCAATTTGTAAGTCGCTCTGGATAAGAGCGTCTGCTAAATGACTTAAATGTAAATGTAATGTAAATGTAATGAATGGAGAGAGACCTGGCACTCTGACAGACAGATACTGATGTCTCTGAATGGAGAGAAACCTGGCACTCTGACAGACAGATACTGATGTCTCTGAATGGACAGAGACCTGGTACTGACAGACAGATACTGATGTCTCTGAATGGAGAGAGACCTGGCACTCTGACAGACAGATACTGATGTCTCTGAATGGAGAGAAACCTGGCACTCTGACAGACAGATACTGATGTCTCTGAATGGAGAGAGACCTGGCACTCTGACAGACAGATACTGATGTCTCTGAATGGAGAGAAACCTGGCACTCTGACAGACAGATACTGATGTCTCTGAATGGAGAGAGACCAGACACTCTGACAGACAGATACTGATGTCTCTGAATGGAGAGAGACCTGGCACTAGGTATTACAATTTTACATGGATTGTCTTTTTGTATTATTGAATTGAACGTTATCAGTCAAAATGAGGAGGGAAAGTTGATGTTTAAAGGAAGGTAACAACACTGACATGTTACCATGGTAGCCCCGTTACCATGGTAGCCCCATTACCACCAGACGGGAAGGTATCAACACTGACATGTTACCATGGTAGCCCCGTTACCACCAGACAGGAAGGTATCAACACTGACATGTTACCATGGTAGCCCCATTACCACCAGACAGGAAGGTAACAACACTGACATGTTACCATGGTAGCCCCGTTACCACCAGACAGGAAGGTATCAACACTGACATGTTACCATGGTAGCCCCGTTACCACCAGACAGGAAGGTATCAACACTGACATGTTACCATGGTAGCCCCATTACCACCAGACAGGAAGGTATCAACACTGACATGTTACCATGGTAGCCCCGTTACCACCAGACAGGAAGGTATCAACACTGACATGTTACCATGGTAGCCCCATTACCACCAGACAGGAAGGTATCAACACTGACATGTTACCATGGTAGCCCCATTACCACCAGACAGGAAGGTATCAACACTGACATGTTACCATGGTAGCCCCATTACCACCAGACAGGAAGGTATCAACACTGACATGTTACCATGGTAGCCCCATTACCACCAGACAGGAAGGTATCAACACTGACATGTTACCATGGTAGCCCCATTACCACCAGACAGGAAGGTATCAACACTGACATGTTACCATGGTAGCCCCATTACCACCAGACAGGAAGGTATCAACACTGACATGTTACCATGGTAGCCCCATTACCACCAGACAGGAAGGTATCAACACTGACATGTTACCATGGTAGCCCCATTACCACCAGACAGGAAGGTATCAACACTGACATGTTACCATGGTAGCCCCATTACCACCAGACAGGAAGGTATCAAAACTGACATGTTACCATGGTAGCCCCATTACAACACTGACATGTTACCATGGTAGCCCCATTACCACCAGACAGGAAGGTATCAACACTGACATGTTACCATGGTAGCCCCATTACCACCAGACAGGAAGGTATCAACACTGACATGTTACCATGGTAGCCCCATTACCACCAGACAGGAAGGTATCAACACTGACATGTTACCATGGTAGCCCCATTACCACCAGACAGGAAGGTATCAACACTGACATGTTACCATGGTAGCCCCATTACCACCAGACAGGAAGGTATCAACACTGACATGTTACCATGGTAGCCCCGTTACCACCAGACAGGAAGGTATCAACACTGACATGTTACCATGACATGTTACCATGGTAGCCCGTTACCACCAGACAGGAAGGTATCAACACTGACATGTTACCATGGTAGCCCCATTACCACCAGACAGGAAGGTATCAACACTGACATGTTACCATGGTAGCCCCATTACCACCAGACAGGAAGGTATCAACACTGACATGTTACCATGGTAGCCCCGTTACCACCAGACAGGAAGGTATCAACACTGACATGTTACCATGGTAGCCCCGTTACCACCAGACAGGAAGGTATCAACACTGACATGTTACCATGGTAGCCCCATTACCACCAGACAGGAAGGTATCAACACTGACATGTTACCATGGTAGCCCCATTACCACCAGACAGGAAGGTATCAACACTGACATGTTACCATGGTAGCCCCATTACCACCAGAAAGGAAGGTATCAACACTGACATGTTACCATGGTAGCCCCATTACCACCAGACAGGAAGGTATCAAAACTGACATGTTACCATGGTAGCCCCATTACCACCAGACAGGAAGGTATCAAAACTGACATGTTACCATGGTAGCCCCGTTACCACCAGACAGGAAGGTATGACCACTGACATGTATGATAAGGTATCCCCATTATCACCACACAGGAAGTTATGACCACTGACATGTTTGATAAGGTATCCCCATTATCACCACACAGGAAGTTATGACCACTGACATGTTTGATAAGGTATCCCCATTATCACCACACAGGAAGTTATGACCACTGACATGTTTGATAAGGTATCTCCATTATCACCAGACAGGAAGTTATGACCACTGACATGTTTGATAAGGTATCCCCATTATCACCAGACAGGAAGTTATGACCACTGACATGTTTGATAAGGTATCTCCATTATCACCAGACAGGAAGTTATGACCACTGACATGTTACCATGGTATCCCCATTATCACCAGACAAAATACGTATAGGCACAGTATCCGTATCGGCTGGGAATGACAATGAAAGGTGCACATAGTTAATATTAGCAGAACACCTCTTCTATGGTATTATGTAAAGGGCTGTTTATTCTACATGGACCTTCATTAAAACACTTAGTTTAGAATATCTACATAAATTCAGTAACTGCATTCTTCTCATTTTACTCTGTAAGTTACTGACCTATTCAAAACTTCCTCCGGCATCTCACCATACATCTGCCTGTAGTTATTGAACTCAAACTGCAGGAGGTTTGTTTGTTGTGATAGCGTGGGGAGGGGGGGGGGGGCAGCTGCAGACAAGGTTCTGACAGATGAGTGTGTTTCGGTGGTGGCAAGGACATACCCAAGAAACACCCACATCAAACCACACCCACAAGCCAACTCATGCTTGGCTTCTGTCATGGCTGCCAGCATTTTAAGGAGCAAACCAAAAAACGAGGCCAAATCAGCGGGTGCAGTTTCCTTTTAGCACTCAGCGTTTGACACAGGGTCAGGGGATTTGTATTTATTGAGACATACAGTGCCTTGCGAAAGTATTCGGCCCCCTTGAACTTTGCGACCTTTTGCCACATTTCAGGCTTCAAACATAAAGATATCTTTATATCTTTATGTTTGAAGCCTGACACAAATGAAGTGGAACACAAAGGATATTTCAAACTTTTTTAACAGTTCAAAAACTGAAAAATTGGGCATGCAAAATTATTCAGCCCCACTGCAGCAAACTCTCTCCAGGAGTTCAGTGGGAGACAGGGCAGGGAGGAGAGTCAGACAGATATACAGGGAGACAGGGCAGGGAGGAGAGTCAGACAGATATACAGGGGAGACAGTAGGGAGGAAAGTCAGACAGATATACAGGGGAGACAGTAGGGAGGAGAGTCAGACAGATATACAGGGGAGACAGTAGGGAGGAGAGTCAGACAGATATACAGGGGAGACAGAGCAGGGAGGAGAGTCAGACAGATATACAGGGGAGACAGAGCAGGGAGGAGAGTCAGACAGATATACAGGGGAGACAGAGCAGGGAGGAGAGTCAGACAGATATACAGGGGAGACAGAGCATGGAGGAGAGTCAGACAGATATACAGGGGAGACAGAGCAGGGAGGAGAGTCAGACAGAGCAGGGAGGAGAGTCAGACAGATATACAGGGGAGACAGTAGGGAGGAGAGTCAGACAGATATACAGGGGAGACAGTAGGGAGGAGAGTCAGACAGCTATACAGGGGAGACAGTAGGGAGGAGAGTCAGACAGATATACAGGGGAGACAGTAGAGAGGAGAGTCAGCAAGGAAATGAGAGCCTGGATTGGGACGTGAACCCCGGTCTCCGGTGGAGGACAGTGTATGTGAACTAGTTGTGTCAGTGTTACCCTCCCACACTCAGGCACGAGTGACTGTCTGTTCTGTTTGAGTGTGACACTCTACAGGTAACTGTCAACATAAAGGAAACACCTAAATGAAGTGTGTTAAGTGTGTCTGGAACTCACACCATCTTCCATGAGAAACTCCATCATTTGGTAGTTACCTGTACGTCCTGCTGGGTTTTGTGTGTGTGTGTGTCTGTGCACATCCTGTTGTCTATGTGTGTGTGTGTGTGTGTGTCTGTGCACATCCTGTTGTCTGTGTGTGTGTGTCTGTGCGCATCCTGTTGTCTGTGTGTGTGTGTGTCTGTGCACATCCTGTTGTCTGTGTGTGTGTGTCTGTGCACATCCTGTTGTCTGTGTGTGTGTGTCTGTGCACATTCTGTTGTCTGTGTGTGTGTCTGTGCACATTCTGTTGTCTGGGTCTGTGTGTCTGTGCACATTCTGTTGTCTGGGTCTGTGTGTCTGTGCACATTCTGTTGTCTGTGTGTGTGTCTGTGCACATTCTGTTGTCTGTGTGTGTGTGTCTGTGCACATCCTGTTGTCTGTGTGTGTATGTGTGTGTGTGTGTGTGTGTCTGTGCACATCCTGTTGTCTGTGTGTGTGTGTGTGTCTTTGCACATCCTGTTGTCTGTGTGTGTGTGTGTGTCTGTGCACATCCTGTTGTCTGTGTGTGTGTGCGCATCCTGTTGTCTGTGTGTGTATGTGTGTGTGTGTGTGTGTGTGTGTCTGTGCACATCCTGTTGTCTGTGTGTGTGTGTGTGTGTGTGTCTTTGCACATCCTGTTGTCTGTGTGTGTGTGTGTGTGCGCATCCTGTTGTGTGTGTGTCTGTGCACATCCTGTTGTCTGTGTGTGTGTGTATGTGCGCATCCTGTTGTGTGTGTGTCTGTGTCTGTGTGTGTGTGTGTGTATGTGCGCATCCTGTTGTGTGTGTGTGTGTGTCTGTATGTGCGCATCCTGTTGTCTGTGTGTGTATGTGTGTCTGTGCACATCCTGTTGTCTGTGTGTGTGTGCGCATCCTGTTGTCTGTGTGTGTATGTGTGTGTGTGTGTGTGTGTCTGTGCACATCCTGTTGTCTGTGTGTGTGTGTGTGTCTTTGCACATCCT